>NW_017672100.1:131864-189224 GCF_001879085.1 Nicotiana attenuata
ATACAACAGAGCTGGGCCAAACCTTTAAGGCCCAAAAACTGCCATAAATCGAAAAGCCCTTCAAAGTTACATTAGGATATCGGGAATTAATTCACAAATATAAATTTGGGTTTCAAATTAGGTGGCGGACTCAAATTAAGAGGGTCTTCCCTTTTGTTTGAATTCGGACTTGAACTTGAGGCCCGAACTTATAAATCTAATTAATTAGGGCCCTTTTAGAGACAACACTGTAATAGAAAATCATAGTTTCTCTTAGGATGGCCTTTAAATAAAACATGAGACGAGCCTCGCCGCACAAAACATGTAAATTGCGGGGCCCTCATTAAATACTATGTTAAAATATTTTAGAAATCGGGTAAGCCATTTAGCAAATTTTCATGGCTTCCCGCAAAGATATCAACACGCTAGTTGCTATAGGCGCGTTATTTAATAATTTTACCTTCCTAAACTCGGGTGTGCATTTCATGCAACCCAAATCCAAATCCCAAAACGTTGAATAAGAGGTGTTGAAGATCCGGGTGCATTTCATGTGACGTGATCCAAAAGCACGCTCTTAAACGGCGTTCACTTTTCGTAAAAAATAATTAAAGCGGTAAATAATCCCAAAAATTGCATTATAGGTGGGAATGTGTATAAAACCAGATGTTTAGCCATTTATGATAATTTAAGCGACCGTGCTAGAGCCACGGGATCCGGGGGTGCCTAACACCTTCCCTCGGGTCAACAGAATTCCTTACACAGAATTTCTGGTTCACAGACTCCAATTGGGAAGTCGAAATTTTCCTCGATTTGGGATTTAAATTAAATCGGTGACTTGGGACACCAAAAGCCAATCCTATCCCAAGTGGCGACTCTAAAAATAAATAAATGATCCCATTTCAAATAATGTCACTTTAAATGGAAAAACTCCCTTATACATTTATCCTTCGGGGTAGGTGTGTAAAAAAGGAGGTGTGACAAAGCATAAAGCAAATTAGAAGTGACAAAGATAGAGAGAAGTTCTCCGTTACCTGGTCCATCTAGGTCAATCTGGATGGACTCTCTGAAAAAAAAAGCAAGATAAAAAAGATAAATAAATAAGTAAAGCTTCAGACAGCAAGGAGGTAATAACTAAAATACTTTCACCAAGCTTTACAAGAGAAATTGTCCAACAATAGTGTACACTCTAGTAAGCTCCTGCTATGGACGGGGTCTGGGGAAGAGCCGAACCACAAGGGTCTATTATACGTAGTCTTACCTGCATTTTTGCAAGAGCCTGCTTCCGCAGCTCGAACCCGTGACCTCCTGGTCACATGGCAGCAACTTTACCAGTAATGCCAAGGCTCCCCTTCAAACTAGATAGTAACATAACCATATTTTCACGACAATGCAAACGCGAGCAAGATTTTCAAATGGCAACTTCACTATGAGAAAAGATACTCAGAAGGTTGTTTTGTCAAGCTGCAGAAGTGAAACATATGAAGTTGGTGCATGTGGTGTAGTTGGTTATCATGTTTGACACACCATATGTCTTCAGGCGATGTTTTATGTGAACAAATAATTTGTCCGATCCATTTGGTATTAAGGCATGATTGATTAATTGACCCTACAACATAAAATATCCAAATACGCCATACGCTTTTCTGCAAGTATCATTTCACCCATATTTTCACTTTAATGCATAACTGAGCGAGGTTTTCAAACTTCCAGACAACACTCTTAAGATAAAAGAAAGATGATCCATTTCAATGCATTTTCATGCTTTTGGGGATAGAAGAAAGTAACCAACTCGATCAATCAACTACGCCTCAATTTCAATTTTTTGGTGTCGGTTATTACATGAATTTTCTATACCCATTCCATTCTATATTAAGGCCTTTTCTGTTAGGACGTGGTGTCCGAACCAGCTTGTGTGCACCTCGACTATTCCAACAGGTACCTACTACCTCCCACCAGTTTAAGTACCAGGTAACTCTGCCTACCAAGGTTTAGATAAATGGGAAGCAAACACCTACTCCCGCTATTTCAAAAAGATTAGCACTATTTTCTTATTAGTCTATTCCAAAAAGATTGGCATCTTTCAATATTTCCTTAATAGGAAGCATTTATAGCCATACAAATGGCAGGTTTGAGACCACATATCTCAAAAGTATTCCCTTCTTTATTAAAGTTTGTGTCAAGTCAAACTAAAATAATCTTTTTGAAACGAAGGGAGTAGTATTTTTTGCGTTTGCTTGAATTTGAACCTAAGACCTTTACTCCTACTTTATTGATCACTAGGCCAAACCTTTGGGTGAATTCATCCTACTTTGATTATTTTTACAATGTATCCTATCCATCCTGGGCTTGTGACTGGCTATTCCTTTCAAAGCTAGCATATCCATAAACCAGATTTCAAATAGAAATATCCAATTTAATCAGCTCACTATCAGTCCTGGTGACTCGGAGATTGATGAACTTTACAAGATTTTCAGGTGTCAACATGCACAACCAGTCCTTTAATGAATGTTTTTAATTACTTCTCAAAGTGAACATACACAACTTTATTATAGGAAGTATTTTTATTATCTACATATATATTCTCTGTTTGATTGACTCACTCAATGGGGTTATTAGATTGAGAGAAGGTTTAAAGATTGAGTTTGTGGTACAGTTTATGACTCTCTCCACAGACAGTATGTTTTTAATATGCATATAAATTATATTGCAGTATAACAAAAGAATATTTGTGAGATTTCTTGAATTATGTTATCCGATATCTTTGTATCCTTGTGTTTTTTGTATTTAAATATTTTCATTGATGTCATGATTCTCTACTATTTGTCTGTATGAAGAGTGGTGGGTACTCCAAATGAGAATACATGGCCTGGAGTGACATCTTTGCCTGATTTTAAATCTTCCTTTCCCAAATGGACTCCAAAGGTAATCTAGAGTTTCTCAATGTTTTTTCCTATGTTGCGTGGAACCTCCAAAATGGCGCCGCACCCGTGTCGGATCCTTCAAAAATGCACTATTTTTGAAGGATCCGACACGCATCCACTGACATTTTCCGAGAGTCCGTAGGTTTTTTCCCTTCTTTTTTTTTTTTCACCTTAGTTCTAGCCTGATTCTCCTGTCAATATTATCACATCCTAAAGAATGCTTAATTCAAGCTCCTTACATTGCAGGATTTGGCAACTGTAATAAAAAATAATCTTGATGCAGCAGGACTTGATCTCCTTGGTGTAAGTTTGCTTTCTAAATGATATATACATCTTTTGAGTATGAAGCTTTCTTCTATTCTAAATGAAACTCCAGCCTTTCTGCTTGGTTTTCCATTGAGAAAATCCAGTGATATAAATATAGGTATTTCACATCTAGAAAAGTTATTAGTAGTCTTTATGAGTTTGCAGACATTCATAGTTGTAAGAGATTAAGTAAATAAATGTCCATTTGTCGAGCTCCTTTTCTTCTCTTTCCTTCATGTCTCTCTTTATCTCTCTCTATTTTCCTTTTTTTGATTATATTTGGAGAACTATTGGGGCATAGACCTATGTTGCTCGGACTCTCCAAAAATATCATTGGATGTGTGTCGGATCCTCCAAAAGTAGTGCATCTTTTGAGGATCCACGAGTTTGAGAGTCCTCGCAACATAGGTGAGGACTGTTTGGTTGCAGTAGTTTCCATGAAAATCAACGTTTTTCATATAGCAGAATATATAAAAGACTTGGTGCTTTTCTCCTTTAGTATGTGGACAATGAGTAGGTGTTATGCAGACTTCAATCTTTTGCCTGAAAAATCCACGGCCTCATTACTTTTTGTCTTTATTTATTACTTTTTAAGAAGATGCTCTGTTTGGACCCCAGCAAGAGAATCATTGCAAAGAGTGCCCTTGAGCATGATGCTTCAAGGATATTGGGAGTGTTCCATGACGCTTTGCATCTTCATCTGGATTCAGAGGCGGACCCAGGATTTGAGTATCACAGGGGCACCATTTAAAAAAAAAAGTAAAAAAAAATATGCATCGTAAGAGCCCGGATTCAAACCTGGGTCATCAAGAGAGTGAAGGTACTTAAGCACTTCTACAAACCAGCTCCTCTGTCTAGATATTTAAGGGGGCTGAATAAGAAATTTAAGGGGTGCTCACTATATATATAGATATATATATGAAATATATATACAGTCTTTTTGCCGAAGCTAACAGGTTCCGGTGACCCTCCACCCCCAACGTTGGTCCGCCCCTGTTTGGTATGCTCAATAATGTAAATTTGGTATGTTAACTACCGGGTTTTGCTCGGAGAAGTTTTGTGTGATCTTTAGCGCTTTTATCTTTTATCTTCTTAGAATTTCATCCAATGTGATTCAATCAACATTAGGGCGGTCTTAACATAGTGTTCATGGTTAAAATAGCACGGTCTAGCCAGTTTTCGGACTGGTCATTCAAAAATAGCCGGCGTTTACCAAGTCAATAAAAAATAGCCACTATTTTGCTGAAACAGAGATCGATCCAGCATAATATACTGGAGTTCGGTGCATCTGTGTATGAACTTCCAGCATATTATGCTGGAACTCCAACACACGGAAAGTTCCAGCATAATATACTGGAGATTCGAGCACTTGTGTATGAACTTCCAGCATATTATACTGGACCGGTATACTTTGCTGGAACTCCAGTATATTATGCTGGAGTTCTAGTGTAGTTATGCTGGAATTCCAGCATAATATACTGGCATATTTTCCAGGTTTTGAACAGTGTTTTCGCTCAGATTTATCTTTACATGAAAAGTGGCTAAATTTCGATTACTTTTGAAACTGGGCTATTTTTGAACGACCACTTGTAAATCTGGCTATTTTTGAATTTCTCCCGTGTTCATGGGTACCTCATGTTCTAGCTTCACCATCACAATATTGTCCACAATTTGGTTCTCCTTTAGTTTCAGTATACAATCATATATTTTCACAAGAATGCAGTATATTGCTGTTCATTATTGGATTGGTGTGCCTTTAAGTATTTTGCATAGTTTGATACTGGAATTGGTGTATTTCTTTTCAAATTTCCCGAGTTGAATTTGTCATAAGAACTGTCGAGTGGCAAAAGATTAACAAATATTGCTCATGACTTCTATAAGTAGAAATAGCACCCACTGGCCACTTTTGTCAATGTTTTTGAAAAATAGTCATTATTTTGGAATTTCACTTGTAAATTTGAAACTCCATGCAGTGGCTATTTATTTCAACTCGAGGGGCCGAAAAGTGGCTATTTTGAAAAAGTCATTATTTTGGAGTTTCACTTGTGAATTAAATACACATATCTGTTGCCGTATGTTGCTAAAAAAGTTGTATTTACACACATAAGAAACTTTTGTATTGAAAACACGAGCTTTTCATTAATAAGCAGTGACATATTTTATACAACAGAATGGCTGACATTTTTTCAGTGCCATGATGGTATATTATTTCATGATAAGAAGATTCTATATATCATTTGTATGGAGCAATATATATATATANATGTATGTATTCAAATGACGTTACATACGTATATATATATGTATATATATATTTGTATATATATATGGATTTTGGACGATATATCAGCTACTTGAATCTGATGCATTCGACATCAAACATAATGAGAACCTTCTCTTGCCATCTAGATTTTTAAAATGGTAAAAAAAATAAAATTAGGAGCCATAAACATGGTATACGTATATACAGACAGATCCAAAATTTTAAGACAGTAAAGGCACATTATCACTAAATTCATTACACGGTTGTGAGAAGTTGGAGCAACGGTAAAGTTGTTTCCTTGTGATCAATAGGTCACGGGTTCGAGCCGCGGAAGTAGCCACTAATGCTAGCATTAGGGTTGGTTGTCTACATCATACCCCTTGAGGTACGGCCCTTTCCCGGACCCTGCGTGAACGCGGGATGCCTTGTGCACATGACTGCCCCTTTTTTTTCTTTATTCGGTCGTACAAATAATTGAAAATATAGGAAATACTATCTTCGGTCTATCTTATTTTTCTTTATGACAAATTGAATTTGTCTTAAATATTTGTCGTTTTAGAAAATAAGAAGCATTTATCACCTTTTTTCCGGATTCACCTTCTAGTAGTGGAATATATATTAATTAAGATCTTTTAAAGAGAGACAAATAGTAGTTTCGATAAATATTATTCTTATAATTAAATCTATTAAACGTCTTTCTTAATTAAGGTGTGAGCAAAAATATTTAAAGACTAGAGAGATATACCTGAAAATAAGTCTCAAGCTTAGTCTTTAGTGTATTATACTCTTGCTTCACTCCTTCGAATGTGTTTTTGCACCTGCAATTTGGTCCATTAATAATAATACTAGAATATATAACCAACTTCAACTTGAATGGAAATTGCTCATTTTGAAATATTCATTGTCGTGGTCTATGTTGTTCGGACTTTTCAAAATGTTGTCGTGTACTCCGTGTCGAACCCTCCAAAATAGTGTATTTTTGAAGGATCCGAAACAGATACGGTAACAATATTGGAAAGTCCCAACAACATAAATCTAAACGAAGAAACCAGAAGTGGAAGAAGGAGGCAAAGACACTTTTACCCTTCTATATTTTTGGCATTACAGTATTCCTGAAACTGACAACATTGTCTTTTTACTCTTCTGGCACCAATGCTGCAACAAAAGTTCTAATGTTATATATTATACTTCATTTGGAAAAGAGAAATACACATATACTAATTAAAGGTATTGTTAGTTTTATAGTTTAAGATGTTTAAGCTTAGGAAAATGGACAAATGGAATTTTAACTTGATTACTTTTATACAATAATAGTACAACTTTTTTTCACATTATCATGTCACGTTAAAAGACTCATAATTAGTGGAACTAGTAACATTCAAAATAAGAAAGTAGCTTTCAGCAAATTAAATTGCACCGGTCGATTATGTAAATATTCATTCTTCTTCAATAAATATAAGATAAATGCTTAAAAACAATACCAAAAATCAAACTAGGACAGTATTTTAATCACGATTTTAAGAAAGGAAATTGTTAGGTAATGCCAACATCCTGTCTATGGCAAGGCCCACGAGGATTTAGGTGGCCTGGTCGGAGTCATGGTCGAACATGGCACTTGCTTGGTAGGCTTAATTAAGAAATAAAGTTGCAATCTTGCTATCAGCTATAGCTTTTGCGATGATGGTAAGTGTCTGATTCTAAAAAGTGATATCAGAGCCAAGGTCATGAGTTCGATTTTCGAAAAGCAACATGTTGTATGAGGCAGTTGTTGGAGGGGGATTGTTGGGTAACGCCAACATCCTGGTAAAAATGGCGTGTAGTAGCCACTAATTAAGGGTGTCTTTAATTTTTATCCACTAATTATAATGCTCAGCAAAAGTAGCCACTACTAATAGAAAAAAGACATTTTTACCCTTTCTTCCTCTCTTTCGCGTTGCATTTTCATCTGGAATACCCAAGGCGATTTCACGGTCGGCCTCCTCCATGCTTGGTCAATAGCATCAGGTCTATTAGTGACCCCAATTACTAGGACATAACCAGGTCCATCATGAGATCCTTCTGATTTTGCTTCACTATTCCTTTTACCAATACGTACCGTAGTTCCTTTTGCATCATCAAAATTTTCAAGTTCTGAATTTTTGAGCAGATGTCTCAATTACGTACAATAATTTCTTTCTTCTTACCTTGTTTTTGTTTATTTTGATTTCAAAGATTAAAAGTTAAGGACATGAGTCTTTAAGTTTGACATGCAAGTTTAAAAGTTAAGGACATGCATTCCTTAAATTTGACATGCGGGTTCAAAAGATAAGAAAAAACAATCCTTAACTTATAGTTTTAAGTTCAAAACTTAAGGATAGTCAGTATTTAAGTTATTGTTTCAAGTTCAAAACTTAAGGACTTTCTGTCCTTAACTTTGAGTTTCAGTTTCAAAAGTTAAGGACAGGCAGTCCTTAACTTATAGTTTCAAGTTCAAAACTTAAGGACGTGCAGTCCTTAAGTTATTGTTTCAAGTTCAAAACTTAAGGACATGCAGTCCTTAACTTTGAGTTTAAAGTTCAAAAGTTAAGGACAGACAGTCCTTAACTTACAGTTACACGTTCAAAAGTTAAGGACAAGCAGTACTTAACTTACGGTTACAAGTTCAAAAGTTAAGGACAATAGGTCCTTAACTTTGACTTACAAGTTCAAAAGTTAAGGACGCTTGGTCTTGAAGTTTGAGTTCCAAGTTCAAAACTTAAGGACATGTAACCTTGAAGTCCTGAACTTAGAGTTCCAAGTTCAAAAGTTAAGGACATGTAGTCCTGAAGTCCTGAACTTAGAGTTTCAAGTTCAAAAGTTAAGGACATGTAGTCCTGAAGTCCTGAAGTTAAGGACATGAGCAGAAGGGTATTTTTGTCCGAGCAGTTAAAGTTTATTAAACCAGTGGCTAAAGACTAAAGACATTAAAACGCTGGCTTTAAAATAAAGACATAAGCTGTTAGTGGCTATCTGTGCACATCGCCCAACATCCTGCCTATGGCAAAGCCCACGAGGGGCCAGTCGAAGTCACAATAGAAACTTGGTAGGTTTACTTAAGAATAATGTTGCGTCCTTGCTATCAACTATAGCTTTTGGCACGATGGTAAGCGTTTGATCCTAAAAGAAATTTCTCAATAAAAAAGTATGGATATATGCATGAAAACGAAGCATACATAATCTCAGAAAAAGTCATGATACGAACTCCCAAATGATTAGATTCTCCACTACAATTATATATTTTGTCCAGGAATCAAGGAAAAGAATTACTTTTATGTTTTTGTTGCTAAAGATAAGGATATTCTAAGTGATTCAAAGTGGAAAAGCAACTATTCTGCGAAAAAAGAAGAAGAAAGAAGAATATAGTCAGCTCAGTTCCCTTTTTGGTAAAGTTACTATTTTTATTATAAAACAATTAATTATTTACACTTTTATAGTTTGACTATATTCAAAGAGCGTGGACCCAAATAGATTCATTAAACTTTTCTATCTTTTTGTTATATTCTGCAAAAAAAAGTAAACTCAAAGTCTCAAATCACGTAAGTGCAAAAATAATTATTGTTTCAATTTATATTACGTACGTAGTTTGCATCGATACGTAGTTTAAAAATGAAATAATTTTTTTTTGAAACTTGTGATCTTAAACATATCATAATAATATAAACGAAGTCAGGTGCATAAAGTATCTCACGTTCATTCATGATCAGGAAAAGAGCTGCATCCTTATTTATTTTTTTGAATTTAGAAAATGTATCACTATTTCTTAAAAAAAAAAAACTAAAAATGAAAGTATGTCACGTAAAATGGAACAGAGAAATTATATGTATTCTTGCGAGCTTGAACACATACCTTGAGCTGCTACCCTTGAATTGGTACATCATATTATCCAGTTTAGCAAAATCATAAGGTCCATTTTCCCTGTTTGGAACAAATGAAAGAATTAAATATTAATTTTGCTAAGAATTAAATTTGTATATATTTTCCAACATGAAATATTGTAAATCAGTCAAAAAAATAGTTTTTGGGTTGTTAATATATATGTTGCTCGGATTCTCTGAAAATATCGCCAGAACTAGAAGCGTGTCGGATCCTCCAAAGTAATGACACGAGCGTGACATCATTTGAGAGAATCTGCGCAACATAGGCTGACGTGCCTATACTTATATGCCAATTCTATACATATGGATTGGAATCCTATTCGTGATTTTCAGAACCAGATAGCATTTCTCGACATATTTTAATTTTTGTGATATATAAAAAGAATGATGCATTTCAAAGTAGAATTTAATAATTTTATGATAATCAGATAGTATATAATTATTTTTTAAAACTTCTTACAGTGCAAGTTCAATATTGCGAATCAATCTGACTGAATCAGTGTAAAATAGCTTGACAACTTCTTCAACAAAATTAGGGTTTGCATCATCTTGCAATTCTTCAAGATGAATAAATTGGTCATCAATGTATCCCTGCACAAGTCGCGACTAACCAAAGTTATACACCTTTAATTAAAATAAACAAAAATAATTTTAAGTTTTATTCACTAACAGTGTAAAATATCTTTAGTTATACATTCAGTACAATTAGTTGGTTGACTACAAATGGTTACACACCCTTTTTTTTTTTTGATAATAACATATTTTTATATTATATATTTTTTTTAGTCGCTATCCTTGGGTGTGCATTGGGTAACCTGTTCACTGTGCAATAACTCACAAACCATACATAAAATATAAACCGTACTAGGCAAGCCCACAATAGATAATTATTTATTACCATGTCGTTGGGATTTCGGGGAAGAATCATTGCATATTCTTTCGATTTCTTATAAAGGATATAGTCCGTTAAAATAGAAGTTAAAGAGGGTATTTATGCTCGTTCTGTTCTTTATATGGACATCCAAGGTCAGAGGTCCATTCCTTTGACTCGTACTGATGAGAATTTGATTCCACGAGAAATTGATCAAAAAGCTACTGAATCAGCCTATTTCTTGCGTGTACCAATTGAATTACTATTGAGAATCAAAAAGTTCATTCAATCAAAGAAAATATATATATATATATATATATATATATATATATATATATATATATATATATATATATATATATATATATATATATATACACACACACTATGAAAGAACCATAAAATTCATGTTAAATTACGTAAAACAACAAGACATTATTTATAACATGTCTAATAAGATAACTCAAAAAAATAGAGTAAATAACTTAAATAACGGGGTTAAATATACTGTTAGTGTATGTAAGTTAAATTACTCCGAAAAATTTAAGCAACCAAATAAATATTAATAATATGACCTGATCAAAGAGGCTTCTCCTCAAGCAAGCAGCTTGGCGTTGCTTTTGGTTCTCCATATTTTGGTTTACGTAAAAAGGAATGGGAATTAAATGTAAAGATTATATATATCTCTTTGTAGAATACAAAGGGGCTATAACATATTCTAAAGGCTATCGTTGTATGTATATATAGGGAAAAAAAGTAAGAAAATCCAAAGAGGAAAAAGATTGATATAAAGTGGTCCAAATTTTAATAATTTTTCTAGCATTTTAGTGACAAAAATACTAATAAGAATTTAACAAATTAGCATACATGTGGAACAAAGGAAAGAAATTTAACGGTATAAGCAATAAGAGGAATCAGTCACTGGCCCTTGCGTTAGGACAGATTGTACATCACATCCCGAGGAGCGATATTTTTTTAAATCCTACGTGAATACAAAATACTTTATATATCGGATTGTTCTTTAAGCAATGAGAGAAAAAATCTCTGTAAAATTACTAGTAAACTATTAAAGTAGTTCAATTTCAAGCTTCTTCAGTAAGATTTAAAGTAATTAATAATTTTAACATCAAAAGTAATTAGTCGTATATATATCGCCCAAAAGAAAAATGACAAAAGGAATAAGAAATAAAAAATTATAATAATTTTAATTTCTTTTGACCAATTGAACAGCATTTTGGCTATGCTTTAAGAACTTTCATAAAACCATTTCTATTAAACTTCCTAGGGATCGTTTAGTTGGTAAACAAGTTATTTCAGCATTAATTATCCCAAGATTATAATCTCAACCTACTATAAGGATTAAAATAATACTACAAATCCCGGAATAATTAATCCGGGATTTAGTTATACCTTAATTTTATCCCAACTAAATATGGGATAAACTCATTTCAAATTTAATTACGTTATTAATTATCTCTTATCTGTCGGACAAACGAGCCTTTAGGCTGTCATTACGCTAGCTAGTCATGGTCCATAATTTACCCTACAATTAGCCATTAATTATTTGATGTCTTCAACATTTAGATCCTATAGTTTAATCCGTAAAAGATATACCGCACTCGGGTTTTGCATCAACCCAATAAGTATATGACATATGTTTTCGTATACAATCTTATCACTAAAATTATGGTTAATGAATATACATTTCACCTTAATTTTTGACTTAATCATGGTAAATTAGTATGATTTGACGTACATATCGATCGCAGATTAGTTTATATACCAGTTCATTTATAATTTAAAATATAGAATTCAAAAATTAAATAGTAATATTGTACTATCCAACCTCTTAAACACATTGTATTCAAAAAATAAGAATTAGAAATGGACAAATTCTGTAGCTAATTAACAGCAAAATTCGTCGTTAATCCTATTTAGTGACGGATTAGCGAAAAATTATTAAAAAGTTCTATTAGCTAGGAGCAATTTAATGAAAGATTAGCGACTGAATTCATAACCAATTTAAGCTTTTTTAGTAGTGTTCATGATTGTATGGGGTAAAATTGGTCTATGACAGATGGTCGAATGGTAATCTGACACGTCGAACCGAAGATAGGCAAAAAGCAAGTCAGGTAACAACCAATACCGGATACGACATATGTAATCAGCACCGGATAAATCTCGAAGGGAGCGTAGCCAACGAGAAAAGATTAAGGGTTTGGCATAGCATATCATTCAATGAAGGAATATTAATTAACATTAAATGAGCGACCGTTGCAGAGAATATTTGCATTCATGGCTTGCCATTGCATGTTCATCAATGACTCTTTTATTATCATTTAAGAGGAGTTTGATCCTAGGATCTAGTTTTCCTAGGTAAAGATATAAATAGCAGGCTCTGCAACCATTGTAGAGGGACGAGACTTATGCATACAAAAGCTTTATTTTATTACTTTTGCTCTCAATTTAACAACTTTATTAGTACTTTATCGTTACTTTCACTTTTGCTCTCAGAGACACTAAGTCCGGAGCCAGACTTGTCATCTTTTTCAATTTCAATTGCTAATCTAATATTAATCTTATCTCTTTATAATTTTTTTGAATCAAATTAATTCTCTTGTCTATTAATCACGTAACAAATTCAACAATACCATTTTACGAGTAAACAGTTTGACGCCCACCGTGGGGCATAGACAGCTGCTTAATTGCTTTGATTCATTCATTTGTTACTAATTTGTTTTGATTCTTTCCTTAGTAAGAACCATATATGGCAGCTAATGATGTCAAACATCACACACAACGTTGAGGAACATAAACATTTGCCTCAACATGATGACTCAATCAGCGACACTCGTAACGAAGGTGACGAAACATCCTCGGTTCTTGAAGGACAGTACCCTCGGCATGTGCGAGAGCCAACTCCCGATGATGATAAGGAGGAACATGTCGTGGAAACGATAAAAGTCTTAAGAGAATAGCAGAAGGCAATCACGAGTCATTTCTCAAGGCAGGATCGGATAATGACGGAATTAAAACAAGCAATGTCAAACGCCTCCAATAATGAAAACGGAAGAGGTACGATTCCTCCAAGTGTTCCTACAAATCAAACAGCTCAGAGAGTCAATAATTACAACCCAAGAGGCGAAGTCGGCTTCGACGGTGCCGGAAGGACCGGTAGCAGCTATGGAAAACAACGGAATGATACCTTCAATACTGAGCTCATGAGGTTAATGAATGAATGAATAGATCATAATGCGAAGGATTGTTACGCTCGAATGGATCAGATTCCAGGCACACCAACAATTCTGAAAGGCCCAAATTTGAAAAAAATACATGAAATTGCCGTTTAAGTTGACCGCAGCACCGGAGTTAATTCCAAAGGTTCAAGATGCCGGACATACCAAAATACAATGGGATTCAGATCCGCAGGAGCACATCACAACCTACATTACGGCTGTGAAAGGGAACGATTTGGCTCAACATGAGATCGAATCGATCTTGCTGAAGAAATTTGGTGAAACCCTCTCAAAAGGGGCCCTGACATGGTGTTCTCTTTTACCCGGGCATTCAATTGACTCTTTTGAGATGCTTGCAGCCTCGTTCATTAAGGCCCATGCCGGAGCAAGGAAGGTTCAAGACAAAAAGGCAGACATATTTAGAATTGCGTAGGGCGAGTCTGAACTGCTGCGAGAATTCATGATCCGGTTCCAGCAAGAGGATGCTGCTACCGCAGTACCAAATGAGTGGATAGCGGAGGCATCCACAAAGGGTCTAAATCCGCGGAGCTCCGATGCCTCCCGAAAGCTGAAGGAAAGCATGCTCGAGTTTTAAGCAACCACATGGGCAGATGTCCATAATCATTACGAGTCAAAAATAAGGATAGAAGAAGATCAGCTCGGGTTTTCGGTAACAACCAAGGGACGGGATCGAGACAAAAACCAAGACAAGTTTAAAAGTGACTTTCATGCGGATGAACGGTCCTCTAGAGGTCATTTTATGCCGTATGAAAGAGCCGAAGGTCGTAGCGGCAAAGGGTTTCAGTCATTAAACAAGTTTGCTCCTGATAGAAGAGTTGATCGTGGCCGAATCAGTAGGTAGTTACACGAGAAGGAGATGCCAGGGGCCCGAGACTCCACATACCCCAGGTTATCAAATTACAACTTTAACATCATCTTAGTAGAGTTGGTATTGGCAATGACGAATATCAAAGAAGCACGGTTCCCGAAGCCAATTCGATCATATCCTAGCCAGACAGATCCCAATTTATGGTATGAATATTATGGGACTCACGGCCATAGAACTGGGGACTGCCGACGTCTTCATGAAGAGGTAGCGACATTGATGAAAAATGGTCGTCTTAGGGAATATTTAAGTGGTCGAGCCAGGAACAACTACGGCCAAAGCCGAAATAATGCAGAGCCTTCGAAGGTGGAAGAAGGCTCCCTTCGGTTGACTATCAAAATGATTTTCGAAGGAAGTGAAGTCAATTGTGTAACCTTCTCAGTGGCCAAGAAAACGAAGATATCAGTGACTCATAATAAGAGACTCCGGGATGTCGCAGAAGATGATAACACCTTCACAGAGGAAGATGCTGATGGACTTCTCTTACCACATAATGACACTTTGGCAATCTCTCTCAATGTTTTAGATTTCAAAATTAAACGTGTTTTGGTCGACCTAGGAAGCTTACCTAACATAATCTAATAGAAAGTGCTGGAGCAAGCAAAACTGACCAGAAGCATCATTCCGACGACAAAACTCTTAGTTGGATTCAACTTGACAAGTGTGACAACCAGAGGAGAGATTGTTTTACCCACACACGCCGAAGGATTGACCAAACCACTCAATTCGAAGTGGTAGATGGTGTTATGGGTGGCAATGTAATTCTCGGAAGACCGTGGATACACGAGATGAAGGTTGTAACCTTAATGTATCACCAGTTGTTGAAATTTTCAACCCTAGGAGGAATCAAGAAGATAAGAGGAGACCAACCAGCGGCAAAAGAGATGAACGCAGTAACAATTTCCAGCAGCAAGGGGAAGGAGCGCAACAAATAGCAACTACATGAACCGATGCCTTCTTCTTTCTGGAATGAAGATGATAAAGGCGAGGAGTCGTTAGAATCCCACCTGATGCCGAGATATTTTCAGGTACCGAAGGAGACGGATGCGATCAAGTCGACTGCGGAAGAACTCGAGCAAGTGGCCTTATTCGAAGAATTATTGGAAAGTAAGTTTCACTTGGGAACAAGACTCAATCCCAAACTCTGGTTGGAATTTATAAATTTTCTTAAAGCTAACGCATATTGCTTTGCGTGGTCGCACTCAGATATGACAGGTATCCCATTAGAGGTGGTTGTTCACAAATTGAGTCTGGACCCAAACTTCCCACGGTACGACAGAAGAAACGCCCGATATCCGAGGTTAGGAACATGTTTATCAAAGAATAGGTAACCCGAATACTCAATATCGGTTCCATCTAGGAGGTAAAATATGCAAAATGGTTAGCCAATGTAGTTGTAGTTCCAAAAAAGAATAACAAGTTTAGAATGTACGTAGATTATAAGGATTTAAATAAGGCGTGCCCTAGAGACTCGTTTACATTTCCAAACATTGATCAGATGATTGATGCTATAGCCGGACATGAGTTAATGAGTTTCCTTGATGCTTACTCCGGGTACAATCAAATCAAGATGAACCTGGAGGATCAGGAAAACACTTATTTCATAACATACTTTGGCACATATTGCTATATATATATATATATATATATATAACATGTTAGTCAAGTCTTTGAATGCAAGAGATCATTCGAAACATCTCCAAGAGACTTTCGACATCCTGAGGAAGCATAACTCAACCCAAAAAAATATGAGTTCGAGGTAGGCTCCGGTAATTTCTTGGGGTTCCTGGTCTCGTAAAGAGGGATCGAGGTGAATCCCGATAAAATTAAAGCTATCGAAGACATTACGGACCAACTAATGAGTGTGAAGGAAGTACAGAGGCTAACCGGGAGGTTGGCGGCTCTAAGCAGGTTCATCTCATGGTCCTCAGAAAAGTGCCACCAAATTCTTTTCACTTCTGAAAAAGAAGAACGATTTCGCACGGACTTCAAAATGCCAACAGGTACTTAAAGCCCTAAAAAGATACCTATCCAGTCCCCCGTTACTGTCAAAACTGGGGGAGGGGGAACAATTGTTGATATATCTAGCAGTCTAGGAGGTAACGGGTAAGTGCCGTTTGGTCCGAGAGGAAAAAGACATACAATTTCCTGTTAGTAAGATATTGTCGGGAACGGAAACCCGTTACCTAAACCTCGAAAAGCTGGCCTTAGCTCTTGTAGTTGCCTCTCAAAAGCTTAGGTCTTATTTTTAGTGCTACCCGAGAGCCGTTATGATGACTTTTCCGCTAAGGAATGTCCTTCACAAGACTGAATTGTCAAGTCGTTTGGCCAAATAGACGGTCAAAATTAGTTCATTTGATATTGAGTACAAACCCAGGACAGCGTTTAAGTCGCAAGTTTTGGCCAACTTTGTGGCCGATTTTAGTCCCAAGTTAATGCCCTTGGCTGCTAAGGAAGCGGTACTGGTGTCGGAAACGGCGTCGAGAGTTTGGAACTTGTTTATGGATGGAGATTCCAATGTCAAAGGGTCTAGTCTGAGCGTAGTCCTAGTCACGCCCTCGGGGGAAACCTTGAGATAGGCCATTAAAACTGTTCCGCTAACTAACAATGAAGTCGAGTGTGAGGCTTTGGTTGCAGGACTTGAACTAGCTCGAAGAGTAGACTCCGAGGTCATTGAGATAAAGTGCGATTCCCAATTGGTAAACCAAGTATACGGGATTTTCGACACAGGAAGAGCGCAACAACAACACCGCCACCAACAACAACAATAACAAGCCCAATAATTTCCCACAAGTGGGGTTTGGGGAGGGTAAAATGTACTCAGCCTTACCCCTACCTTAAAACAAAGAAAGAACGCATGCAACAATATTTGAACAAAGTTCAGGCATTGCTTGCACAATTCAGGGAATGGTCAATCATATAGATTCCAAGAGAAGAAAACATGGAAGTAGATGTATTGGCTAATTTCGGGTCATCCATAGAGATGAAAGGATCAGACTCTGGTACTGTCGTTCCACTCCTATGTTCGGCACTGGATGTGGATGGTTACTGTGAAGTCAATTCAACCGGCTTAGTCTGGGACTGGAGGAATGAGTTCGTCGAGTACCTTCAGCATGGTAAATTACCCGAAGACCCGAAGGTGTCCTGGGAACTACGAATGAAAGCAGCTCGTTATCGCCTCATAGACGGGCAGTTATACAGAATATCGTACCAAGGACCATTGACCCAGTGTTTGGAGGCCTCGAAGGCGGACTACGTGATGAGGGAAGTTCACGAAGGGGTATGCGAAAACCATTCTACTGCAGATTCGTTTGTTCTAAGGTTGATCAGGGTTGGTTACTATTGGCGTCGGATGGACCATGACGCAAAGACATTCGTTTAGAAGTGTGACAAATCAATGCCACGCATAGTCGGTGCAACAACTTATGGAATCCCTATATTCATTGTTGTCCCCATGGCCATTCATGAAATGGGGGATGGACATAGTTAGTCCTCTACAACCGGGTCCCGGAAATGTAAGATTTCTTTTAGTTTTAACTAGTTACTTCAATAAATAGGTTGAAGTAGGTCCTTACCAAAAGATCGGTGAACGCAAAGTGATGGACTTTATATGGGACCACATAATCTTCTGATTCAGGATACTGAAGGAAATTGCTTGTGACAACGGGTCATAATTCATAGACTCAAAAGTCACCAAATTTTTGGAAGGGTTGAAAATCAAGAGAATTACATCTTCAGTGCAACATCACACTGCTAACGGACAGGCGGAATCAACCAACAACATAATCGTTCAAGACTTGAAGAAGAAGTTAGAAGATGCTAAGGGTAAATGGACCGATGAGCTATCGGGAGTACTATCCCCATACCGGACAACGGTAAAGTCGAGCATGGGAGAAACACCTTTCTCTCCTGTACATGGCGTGGAAGCTCTAATACCGGTAGAAGTGAGGGAGACGACTTTATGATTTTCCCAAACAAACAAAGAAGCGAACAATGAAGCGTTGCTGGTGAGGATGGACTTGCTCGAGAAACACAGGGACTTAGCATACGTGAGGATGGTGGCTCAGAAATAAAGGATGGAAGTATATTATAATCGCAGGGCCAATCTCCGTTACTTTAAGGTAGTAGACTTGGTTTTGAGAAAGGCGACTCAGAGCACTCAGGAAATCAATACCGGAAAGTTGGGACCTATATGGGAAGGTCCTTACCAGGTTTCGGCTATCACCGGGAAAGGGTCGTATGATTTGGAAAATTGTCACGACCCAAACCCCACTCCGGTCGTGATGACGCCTCTCGTGAAGACAAGACCAGCTAGACCATCACAGAACACCTATTTTAAGCAGTTAAATAGTTCATAAGCGGTTTAAATATGATTTTAATGATATTAATTAGCGGATGTACAACCCAACACAGCCCTAATCGGGGTGTCACAAGTCACGAGCATCTAATAGAGCGTGAATACAGTCCTACAAGGTCGAAAAATACACGGAACAGGAAAATGAACAAAAGAGAGAAACGGTGCTACGAACGCTGGCAGTCACCTCGCTAAACTCCTATAGCTCTGCCTCCAATCAATCAAAAATCGCTACCGGGTGAATAAATACCTGCATCTGCACACGAGGTGCAGGGAGTAAAGTGAGTACTCCAACTCAGTGAGTAATAAAGATAAATAACAAATGAGCAGTAAGAAATCACGTATAACAAATCATCATGCTGTATAGAAGCAGTGTGAAGCCCTTTTGAGAAAAACAGTGAAGCTGTGAAATCTTTAGAGAAACATCTTAGCTCAGTTTAAACCTCTTTTGAAAATGACTTTTTTTTCAGCGGTCACGCAAATGAATGCAAACAAATAGTGCAGATAAGCACAGAAATCCGCCCCTCGGCACAACACTCAGTCATCAGATAATACCAGGCAATCAGGTAGATATTGCATGAAGTAGCACAGACAATAGATAATGGCAGACAAATGAAATAAAGTAAACACATAGAACAGTACTAGTACCGCTGCGGCGTGCAGCCCGATCCATATATCACTGCGGCGTGCAGCCCGATCCATTTATCGTCGACGGCGCTCATTGGGGGTGTGCAGACTCCGGGAGGGGCCCCTTACGGCCCAAGTGCAATATCAAGCCATCTCGTGGCATCAAATCTAGGCCCTCGGCCTCATATCAAATCAGTATCTCACTGCTGCGGCGTGCAGCCCAATCCAAAAGTATCCTCACAATATAGGCCCTCGGCCTTACTCAGTCCAAAAATCACATAAGCCACTAGGGCAACAATAAAACATGATGCTCAGCCCAAATATTAGTGGAAATATCATTTCAAGTGTTAAAGCAAAATAAACTTGGCTGAGTCTTAAAAACAGTGGAAAATACATGACTGAGTTCAAGTATAAAATCAAAACAGTGAGGAAATATCAACAACAATCCCCGAAGGGTTCAAATGGCTGGCACGAAGCCCAAATATGGTAGTCAGCCCAAATTATGATGATAACAAGTAAATTTCAGTCAAATGCGCAATAAATTCATCAATCGGGACGGACCAAGTCACAATCCCCAACGGTGCTCTACCCCACGCTCGCTATACGGCGTGCAAGTCACCTCAATATAGCACTACGATGTGCAAATACGAGGTTTCAAACCCTCAGAATATCATTTACAATCATTACTCACCTCGAACCGGCGAAATCTCTAGCTCGCGACGCCTTTGCCCCTCAAATCGGCCTCCACGCGCGTCGAATCTATCCAAAATTAGAACGAATACGTCACAATATGCTAAGGGAACAAAGCCCAAGCGAAAACAATCGAAAAATATCAAAAATCCCGAAATTAGCAAAACCCGAGCCCCGGGCCCACTTCTCGAAACTCAAAATTTTTTACATCAAC
Source organism: Nicotiana attenuata (assembly GCF_001879085.1). Taxonomy (NCBI): domain Eukaryota; kingdom Viridiplantae; phylum Streptophyta; class Magnoliopsida; order Solanales; family Solanaceae; genus Nicotiana; species Nicotiana attenuata. Next base: position 152,105 of record NW_017672100.1, read on the forward strand.
GGGTTCCTTATCCTTCCACGAGTTCATACATATCAAAAACTCTCAAATCCGACCTCAAATGGCCCTTCAAATCCCAATTTAAAAATCTCAAAATCCCAAGCCCTAGTTCTTCCATTTTAGCTAAATTTTCATGAATTTCTAGGTTAATTTCACAATATAATCGAGGATTGAGTTCAAAAATCTTACCTCTAGGTGTTATCTCTTGAATCCCTCTTCAATTCCCCTCAAGAAGCTCCAAAATCGCCAAAAAATGGTGAAAGTTAGCTCCAAAATCGCGGACAAGAGCTATTAAAACATTCTGCCCAGGCTTTAAAAGCCTTCTTCGTGAACGCGGTCCATCTCTCGTGTAACACTCCTCAAAGCTATAAAAGTTTCAAGACACGCTAAATATAGAATTTAATTTTTTTTAAAACTTAAATTATAATTCTATTACGGATTTAAACCCGTGTGATTAATTTTGAGTTACTTCTCTATTTATAAATAATTGGATATACAATTAGGGGAATATTAATAACTTTAATGTTATTAATTATTAAAAGTAGGTTTAATTAAATACTAGTTAAGTCAAAACAAAAAAAAAACAAAACAAAAAAAAAAGAAAAAAAGAGAGAGAACTAAAAGGAAAAGGGCACGTGAGCCTTAAGCCCATAAAGGGCTCTTGGCAGAGAAAGGCATGAAAGCCATTTGAAGATAGGAGTCGACATTCTGTTCCTAAAGCCGTTTCAGCGAAATACTCACGCAGACAACGGAAAATTCTAGGGTTCTTTACAAATCATTAATTCTTGAACTCAGGTATATAAAATTCCCTATTATCAATTACCCTATAGTAGTAATAGGTAAGAATTGAATAGTTAATTCCCTTCTTTCTCCATATCAACAATAGATTTTATGTTTAGGTGTGAAACTTTAAAATTAATTAAAATGCACTGGTTGTTGTAGAATCAATTGTTTGACGGGTATAAATTGGACTGGAGTCTACATATTGGCTCGAGAAGTTTGAGGTGAGTTGATATAACCCTTTACCAAAGTGGTTTAACTCACAAAAGTATACATACAAGGTGTTTGATGAATTGGCTAAAAGAGTGAATATGTGTTTAATTGAAGTGAGTGAGTTCCTATTAGCTTAGAATTACTTTTTTGTTAAAGTTAGATGAATTATTTTGATATATGTGCATAAATTTTCAGATTTTTGTGTTATTGTTATATGCCATTTTCATGTTGAAAATTCATGAAAAAGCAAGAATATTTAGAAATAGTTTTGAATGTTTATTTCATTCTTATTCCATACCTTACATTCAAAATTTTTAGAATAAGTATGTTCGAAAGATTTAGACTTGAAAAGTCACAAGAAGGAGTTTTAGAAAGAAAAGATTTTTGGGAGTATCCTTTATTCTGAGAAGGGGTCATCGTCTAGGCCGAGGGTCCTGACCAAGGCGTTGACTTCCTGAAACTACTTGTGCCAAAGTAGGGAGCACACGAGCCGAGGGTCTCGTTGCTGAGAAATTACTTAGCCATGCTAAGGTATGGTACATGAGCGCTGAGAACCATGAAGCGAGTGACACCTCGTGGATTGGGCCTATTCGATCAGGTTGGGATCGAACCCGTGCCAATCACACGGTGACTGAGACAGAATTAAGTCAGGATAGTTGGAACTCCCAAAGTATAAAGTGAAGTGTTTTTTTTTAAGAAAGAAAAAGAAAAGAATTTCTTTTAGAATTCATAAACTGCTATTATGCAATTATTTAGAATTATTCTTATAAGCTTTATGTTTTACATGCATTTAGAACCTTTGCTCATAATGTATATGTTATTAAAGTTTTGCCCCCTGTTGTTGAGACTCACTGAGTACAATGGATGGTACTGATGTTGTCTTTTGGGAACCTATGTTGGTCTGTGGTACAATGTAGGAACCGGATTTGCAGGCGAGTAGGCTACGAGTTAGGACTTCCTTCGCTTCCAGTGCTATTGGTGAGCTCCGCTTTTGTTTGTGGAGTATTCCTTAGAGTCATCTTTATTTAGTTATTTCTTTGTTACTTAGAGAACTGACCAGGAAATCTCATGTCCTGAGCAGTGCGTCAGTTTATCAGTAGAGGCTTCATAGACATAGTCATTGGGTTGAGATTCAGATGTTATTTTATAATAATTTAGCAGTAATTCAGTAGTTACTACGAATAAAGTTTTGGAGTTGATTTATTTAAATATTTGAATTAATCAAAAGTATTTGGTTAGAGTATTGCTTTGTTGCATATAAAGTTTGGAGTTATAATAGGTTTGATAAGCAGAAATGGTTCACTCGGTCATGTTTAGTGATCGAGTGCCGGTCTCGGCTTGTTCAGAAAATGGGTCGTGATAAACTTGGTATCAGAGCCTCAGGTTTATGGAGTCCTAGGGGTCTGTGAAGCCGTGTTAGTAGAGTCTTGTTTATGGATATAAAGCGCGCCATACTTATAAATAGGAGGCTACAAACATTTAGGAAAAATCTCATTTTTTGTCATACTTTAGATCGTGCAGTAGATCCTACCTCTAAGAAATTATCTAATGTATTAGTTTCTCCACAACTCGCAGAAATGGCTCGTACTCGCAACTCTGACACCGACACTCAGGATGCTGCTCAAGAAACTATTGCTACTATTGTGGCTCAAGGCAGAACTAAAAAGGCTTCAACTCAGAAAAGGAAGGGTAAATCTACAAATGGGGTCAAGTACCCCGGGTTGAACATGAAGAAGGGGTGGAGCATGATGATCCAGTACCTCAGGATCCAGTACCGGCCCCAACAGCAGCTCTGACTCAGACAGCTATATCCCCAGAGGTGGGTCAGATGTCTAATGCATTCAACAGTGCTATGGAGATGTTTAAAGACTTTATGGCCAACCAGAACGAGAGAAGAGATGAGATTCCACCTCAATCAAATAGACAGAACAATTCTGAGTCCTCAAGAGTAAATGAATTTTTAAAGTTGAGTCCTCCAGTGTTCCATGGTTCTATAGTTGATGAAGATCTGATGTTGTGGCTGGAGGGTGTCAAGAAAGCCCTCCGAGTGATGAAAGCATTTGATGATGAAGCTGTGGAGCTAGCTGATTACCAGCTTAGAGATGTGGCCGGCGCTTGGTTTGAGATGTGGGAAAATGAAAGAGATGAAGATGATGGTCCGCCTACTTGGGAAGAATTTGAAGAGGCCTTCATGGCTAACTTTATCCCAGAAGAGGATAGGGAAGCTAAGGCTACAGAGTTCGAACAGCTCAAGCAAGGGAATAAAAGTGTGCAAGAGTACTACATGGAATTCATAAGGTTGGCTAAACATGCTCCTCACATGGTTAAGAAAAAAATAGCAAAGATTCGTAGGTTTGTTGGCGGTTTAGCTTACCACAGTAAGGATATGACATCAGCTGCAGCAGTAGGGATGACAGCCTTCTCCTCTGTTGTGGGATTTGCCAAGCACTTAGAAAAAGGCAAACAACAAAGGAGAGAAGAAAAAGAGCATAACAAGAAAGCTTGGACAACGGGCAGGTTTAATGGTACATCCAGTAGAGGTGGAAGGGATTCCTCTAATAAGGAGTCATTAGCACCAGCTCAGTCCGGTCATCAGTCAGGTGATGGGTCTTCCTTCAGACATACTCAGAGTAATGGAAATCAGTCTCGCCAGAATCAGAATTTTAGGACATCATCCTCACATAGCCAGAGTCATGCTGAGCAACATTCACACCAACAAGGTCTTTGTGGAACGTGTAAGCGGCAACATTCAGGTCAGTGCAAGCTCGGGTTTCATGGTTGCTACCATTGTGGAGACATTGGTCATATAAAGGCCAACTGCCCAAAGTTGCAACGTAATTTCAGTGGTGGATCAACTCGTCCTCCTAGTTCCTCAGCTACTGCAGTTGCACCACCTCAGGCTCGTGGTTCTAATAATCAGACCGGGCATGGAGCAGGCAGAGGTGCAGACCGAGTTACTCAGGAAGGGGGACAACCCCGTTTGTTTGCTACACTTGATCGTCAGAGTGCAGAGGCATCTGCAGAAGTTATTATAGGTATACTTTTAGTCTGCTCACATAATGCTTATGCCATAATGGATCAGGGTTCAACGTTTTCATATGTGACTCCATACTTTGCAATTAACCTCAGACTAGAACCTGAACAACTTAGTGAGCCATTCCTAGTATCTACTCCAGTTGGCGAGTCAGTGAAAGTCACCAGTCTATAGAAGTTGTATAGTTTCAGTCCAAGGTTGCAACACCAAAGCCGATCTCATAGAGTTAGAAATGGTGGATTTTGATGTGATCATGGGTATGGATTGGTTGTCTTCCTGCTATGCCATGTTAGATGTCATGCCAAGATAGTCAGGTTCCAATTTCCAAATGAAGAAGTCTTAGAGTGGAAGGTAGTTCAGCATCACTTGTAGGTAAGTTTATTTCTTACCTTAAGGCACAACGAATGATCGGTAAGGGGTGTCTTGCCTATTTGGCTCACATCATTAATCCAGAATCAGAACCACCAGCTCTTCAGTCAGTGCCAGTTGTTAGAGAATTTCCAGAAGTTTTTCCAGATGACCTTCCCGGACTTCCTCCTGAAAGAATCATAGACTTTGGCATTGATCTCATGCCAGGCACTTAGCCCATATCTATACCTCCTTATAGGATGGCTCCAGCAGAACTTAATGAGTTGAGAGAACTGTTGAAAGACCTTCTTGAAAAGGGCTTCATCAGGCCGAGTGTTTCACCGTGGGGTGCCCCGGTCCTGTTTGTCAAGAAGAAAGATGGGTCTCTCAGAATGTGTGTCGACTATCGGCAGTTGAATAAAGTTACCATTAAGAACAAGCACCCACTACCAAGAATTGAGGATTTATTTGATCAACTTCAGGGTGCAAAGTACTTTTCAAAAATAGACTTGAGGTCGGGATACCATCGGTTGAGAATCAGAAAAGAGGATATATCTAAAACAACCTTTAGAACTCGCTACAAGCACTATGAATTTCTAGTGATGTCCTTCGGGTTGACAAATGCTCCAGCTGCATTCATGGACCTCATGAACAGAGTTTTCAGGCCATTCCTGGATACCTTTATTATTGTGTTTATAGACGATATTTTGGTGTACTCTAATGCAAGGAAGATCATGCAGAACACCTCAGAATAGCCTTGCAGACCTTGAAGGAAAATGAGCTTTATGCCAAGTTTTCAAAATGTGAGTTCTGATTGCAGTCAGTGGCATTCTTAGGCCACGTGGTATCTAGTGAAGGAATAAAAGTAGACCCTCAGAAGACAGAAGTAGTCAAGAACTGGCCTAGGCCGACAACGCCAACCGAAATCAGGAGTTTCTTGGGGTTAGCTGGCTACTATAGAAGGTTTGTGGAGGGGTTTTCCTCACTTGCAGCTCCGTTAACTAAGTTGACTCAGAAAGCAGTTAAGTTCCAACGGTCAGACGCTCGTGAGCAGAGATTTCAAGAGTTATAGAAGAGGTTGACCACTGCACCTGTGTTAACCTTGCCGACAGGTTCAGGTGCGTTCACAGTGTATTGTGATGCCTCCAGAGTGGGCCTTGGTTGTGTTCTTATGCAAAATGGAAAAGTTATTGCTTATGCTTCCAGGCAGTTAAAGAATCATAAAAAGAACTACCCCACAGACGACTTGGAGCTTGCAGCAGTGATGTTTGCATTAAAAATATGGCGACACTACCTTTATGGCGAGTATTCTGAAGTGTTTACAGATCATAAAAGCCTCCAGTACATTTTCAAGCAAAAAGAACTAAATTTGAGACAGAGAAGGAGGCTCGAGCTATTGAAAGATTATGACATCAATATCCTTTATCACCCGGGCAAAGCTAATGTGGTAGCAGATGCACTTAGTAGGAAGTCAATGGGTGTCTTGGCCCATCTTGCAGTACAAAGACGATCTTTGGGTCGAGAAATTCAAAAACTAGCAAATGATGGAATTAGATTGGATGAGACCGAAGAAGGAGATATAACTGCTTATGCCTTAGCGCAATCCTCCCTTGTTGCGCATGTTAAGGCTAAGCAAGACGAAGATACGTACTTAGTGAAATTAAAAGAAGGAGTCAAAAGCAAAGAAATCACTGCTTTCACTCTAGGAAGTGACGGAGTTTTGAAGTTGAATGATCGGTTATGTGTGCCTGATGTAGATGGTCTTAGGAAGGCCATAATAGAGGAAGCTCACAGTTCGAGGTACTCTATCCACCCAGGTGCTACCAAAATGTATCTAGATTTGAAAGAGTTGTATTGGTGGAAAGGCATGAAGAAACAAGTAGCAGATCATGTGGCTAAATGTTTAAATTTCCAGCAAGTCAAAGCCGAGCATCAGAGGCCTGGTGGCCTAGCTCAAGACATAGAGATACCACAGTGGAAGTGGGAGATGATTAATATGGACTTCGTAGTAGGCCTACCTCGCACATACCGTAAACATGATTCAATTTGGGTTATTGTAGACCGACTGACAAAGTCCGCGCATTTCCTACCAGTAAAGCCGGCAGACTCTGCAGAGCAGTATGCGCAGTTGTACATCAAAGAAATAGTCCGATTGTATGGTACTCCAGTTTCAATCATATCCGACAGAGGCCCTCAGTTCACGGCGCATTTTTGGCGGGCATTTCAGAAAAGATTAGGTACCAAGGTCAATTTAAGAACCGCTTTCCATCCGCAAACCGATGGCCAGGCAGAAAGGACCATTCAGACTCTCGAAGATATGCTGCGTACGTGTGTTACAGATTTTGGAGGTAATTGGGATGATCACTTGCCACTTATAGAATTTGCTTACAATAACAGCTATCAGGCCAGCATTGGTATGGCTCCTTATGAAGCGTTGTATGGGCAGAGATGTAGGTCTCCAGTGGGTTGGTTTGAACCAGCAGAGGTGCCGTTGATTGGTCCAGAGTTTGTTTGTGAGGCCTTGGAGAAAGTTCAGCTAATTAGAGAAAGATATAAAGCGGCTCAGAGTCGTCAAAAGTCTTATTCTAACAAGAGGCATCGTGAGTTACAGTTCATGGTTGGTGATAATGTGTTTTTGAATGTTTCACCAATGAAAGGAGTTATGAGGTTTGGTAAGAAAGGGAAACTTAGCCCTAGATTTATCGGACCTTATGAAATTCTAGAAAAGAAAGGAAACGTGGCTTATAAGCTAGCGCTACCCGTTGAGTTGTCCTCTGTTCATCCTGTCTTTCATGTGTCTATGCTCAGAAAGTACGTTCATGATGAGTCGCATGTAATAACTGTCGATACCATAGAAATTAAAGAAGGCTTGACTTATGAAGAGGTACCTATAGAAATTCTTGATAGGCAAGTAAGAAAGTTGAGAACATATAGCATTGGTAAAAGTTTTGTGGATTAATCATGATTCAAAAGAGGCTACGTGGGAGGTCGAGGAAGATATGAGAAAGAAATATCCATATTTATTTGAGGAAAAAGGTATGTGAACCTAAGTTGGTTTGACATTTATATTTCATTTATTAAATACAAGTTTGCAAGTGTTTATGTCCTTCCTAGATTATATTTAGTTGTTGTAATGATTTAGTTTATGCCAGAGTATATTTAATTCATTAGAGTGATTTACTTTTGCTAAAGTGTTGCGCTTTAGATTCTTGTTAGTTATTGTGGTACCTCCTTGCCGGAGTGTGAGTAATTAATTTATGAGCTGTGTATGGCGCATATGAATGACCTATTATGGTATATTTGGTTGTTGCTGGTGTAGTTGTGGTATTTGTGATAGGGATATTTTTTTGGATAGTCCAATTTACAAGGGAAACTCTGCCGAAATTTTTGAAAATTTAGGGAGTTAGCCAAAATTTTGAGTCCCTTGGAAGAGTCAGTAGTGCTAAGAAAATTTAAGAGGTTCAAGGACCTAAGGAATGATTGTTAGCTTAAGAATAAGGCCCTAGCAACATTCAAAGACGAATGTTTTTAAGGAGGGAAGATTGTAACACTCCTCAAAGCTATAAAAGTTTCAAGACACGCTAAATATAGAATTTAATTTTTTTAAAACTTAAATTATAATTCTATTACGCATTTAAACCCGTGTGATTAATTTTGAGTTACTTCTCTACTTATAAATAATTGGATATACAATTAGAGGAATATTAATAACTTTAATATTATTAATTATTAAAAGTAGGTATAATTAAATACTAGTTAAGTCAAAACAAAAAAAAAAACAAAAAAACAAAACAAAAAAAAGAAAAAGAAAAAAAAGAGAGAACTAAAAGGAAAAGAGCACGTGAGCCTTAAGCCCATAAAGGGCTCTTGGCAGAGAAAGGCGTGAAAGCCATTTGAAGATAGGAGTCGACATTCTGTTCCTAAAGCCGTTTCAGCGAAATACTTACGCAGACAACTGAAAATTCTAGGGTTCTTTGCAAATCATTAATTCTTGAACTCAGGTATATAAAATTCCCTATTATCAATTACCCTATAGTAGTAATAGGTAAGAATTGAATAGTTAATTCCATTCTTTCTCCATATCAACAATAGATTTTATGTTTAGGCGTGAACTTTAAAATTAATTAAAATGCACTGGTTGTTGTAGAATCAATTATTTGACGGGTATAAATTGGACTGGAGTCTACTTATTGGCTCGAGAAGTTTGAGGTGAGTTGATATAACCCTTTACCAAAGTGGTTTAACTCACAAAAGTATGCATACAAGGTGTTTGATGAATTGGCTAAAAGAGTGAATATGTGCTTAATTGAAGTGAGTGAGTTCCTATTAGCTTAGAATTATTTTTTTGTTAAAGTTAGATGAATTATTTTGATATATGTGCATAAATTTTCAGATTTTGGTGTCATTCTTATATGCCATTTTCATGTTGAAAATTCATGAAAAAGCAAGAATATTTAGAAATAGTTTTGAATGTTTATTTCATTCTTATTCCATACCTTACATTCAAAAATTTTAGAATAAGTATGTTCGAAAGATTTAGACTTGAAAAGTCACAAGAAGGAGTTTTAGAAAGAAAATATTTTTGGGAGTATCCTTTATTCTGAGAAGGGGTCATCGTCCAGGCCGAGGGTCCTGACCAAGGCGTTGACTTCCTGAAACTACTTGTGCCAAAGTAGGGAGCACACGAGCCGGGGGTCTCGTTGCTGAGAATTTACTTAGCCATGCTAAGGTATGATACATGAGCGTTGAGAACCATGAAGCGAGTGGCACCTCGTGGATTGGGCCTATTCGATCAGGTTGGGATCGAACCCGTGCCGATCACACGGTGACTGAGACATAATTAAGTCAGGATAGTTGGAACTCCCAAAGTATAAAGTGAAGTATTTTTTTAAAGAAAGAAAAAAAAGGAAAAGAATTTCTTTTAGAATATTCATAACTGCCGTTATGCAATTATTTAGGATTATTATTATAAGCTTTATGTTTTACATGCATTTAGAACCTTTGCTCATAATGTATATGTTATTAAAGTTTCGCCCCCTGTTGTTGAGACTCACTGAGTACAATGGATGGTACTGACGTTCTCTTTTGGGAACCTACGTTGGTTTGCGGTACAACGTAGGAACCGGATTTGCAGGCGAGTAGGCTACGAGTTAGGACTTCCTTCGCTTCCGGTGCTATTGGTGAGCTCCGCTTTTGTTCGTGGAGTATTCCTTAGAGTCATCTTTATTTAGTTATTTCTTTGTTACTTAGAGAACTGACCAGGAAATCTCATGTCCTGAGCAGTGCGTCAGTTTATCAGTAGAGGCTTCATAGACATAGTCATTGGGTTGAGATTCAGATGTTATTTTATAATAACTTAGCAGTAATTCAGTAGTTACTACGAATAAAGTTTTGGAGTTGATTTATTTAAATATTTGAATTAATCAAAAGTATTTGGTTAGAGTATTGCTTTGTTGCATATAAAGTTTGGAGTTATAATAGGTTTGATAAGCAGAGATGGTTCACTCGGTCATGTTTAGTGATCGAGTGCCGGTCTCGGCTTGTTCAGGAAATAGGTCGTGACATCTCGCGAACGCGTAGCACAAAATTATGTTGACCATCTTTTACCTTATGCGAACGCGACATGCCAGTCGCGAACGCACTGCTTCCGCAGCTTCAACTACGCGAACGCGACCACCTAGGCTGCGAACGCGATGAACAAAACAAATGGAACTCCAGACCCTCCTATGCGAATGCAAATAACTCCCCGCGAACGCGAAGCTCAATAAACTCACCCTCCGCGAACGCGAACACCCTAACGCGAACGCGAAGAGCAAAGCCTGGCCCGCCAAACTCCTGCTACGCGAACGCGGCCCCAGACACGTGAACGCGAAGGCCAAATTAGGCCTGCACTACTGCTGCATTTTCTGCTATCTTTTCCAAGTTCCAAACTTCCCGTTAGCCATCCGAAATCACCCCGAGGCCCCCGGGACCTCAACCAAAAGCACCAACGCATCCTAAAACGTCATTCAAACTTGTTCCAATCATCAAAACACCTCAAACAATACCAAAACCATCAAATTACATCGATTTCAAGCCTAAGTTCTTCTAAAACTTCGAAACACGCATTTGATCAAAAACCCAACCAAATTACCTTCGAATGACCTGAAATTTTACACACACATCCCAAATGACATGACGAAGCTACAACAGCTCTCGGAATTCCATTCCGACCTTCGGATCAAAATCTCACCTATCAACCGGAATTCGCCAAAATACGAACATCGCCAATTTAAGCCTAATTCTACACCGGACCTCCAAAACCAATTCTGATCACGCTCCTAAGTCATAAATCACCCGACGAAGCTAACCAAATCATAAAAACTCCGATCCGAGCTCATATACAAATAAGTCAACTCTTGGTTAAACCTTTCAAATTCAAAGCTTTCAACTGAGATTGTTCTTTCAAATTCATTCCGATTTTCCTGAAAACCAAAACCAACGGTCTACATCAGTCATAATACATTACACGGGGCAAGTCATGCCCGAGAACTGGCGGTCAAAGTGCAAAAGCTCAAAACGACCGGTCGGATCGTTACATCCTCCCCCACATAAACACACGTTCGTCCTCGAATGTACTCAGAGTTGTTCCAAAAGCCAACTAATCGCTGAATAACCTTGCCATGCATATACCCGGGGGTGATCCCACGTCACCCTATCTTATATAGGTCCGATAACACATTGCAACTGAAATTACACAATCCAGTCTGGCCCATAAACCATTGAATCACATTTTTCACTTCTGAAACCATTAATACGATCAAAACCTCACACTGATACTCTGAATAGAACCGAACTAGCTGTAATAACCCATGCCTGCAACCTCAGGTGCAATTATATGATATACCACATAACTCAAACATATGTAGCGATAACTTCCATTCACAGCAGCTGCCCACAACAACCAAATACCGATAGAAAACCTCTTATCAGCTAAAGTCTCATTCCAACACTTTCATCTACTGCCAACGATAACTGAAACACGCCATAAACGATAACCATTTCTCAGATCAACCATTCATGAAGCCATTTCTCCTCTGGCAATTACCATAGCAAATTTTTGAACCGAACCTCGATATTTACCCATCTAACATGCTGAAATCAAATTCGTTCGTATTCATTAATGATACCAACGATCACCTCGAATCCAACACACCACTCTGGTGACATGACACATCAATACAGGCCTAAGCCACAACTTGCATAATACGCGCACTAATAAGAAACGGTCTGAACATACTCAAATCCTGAAAATGACCCAAACGAAAGAGTTGTACTTCAAGCTCATAAGTACCATCACAACACCAGGCTGAGAACCTGTCTCACATCATAGAAATAGAACACATGAATCTACCCCGAAAGGTCATATCTCCACGTAGCCTCGCTACAGTGCGCGATCCTATCCAAACACTACTCCACACGAAACACCTCAAGTCACTATGCTCCAAATTGACGGCCACGCACAATTTGAAGTCTGGAACCAAAGCAAATCATTACACCCACGGTGAAACAAATAACATACGCCACGCAACTCGATAGGACATAACCGATACGCCATTCACCGAGCAACACCCAATTACTTTTCCCGCTCGACTTCCACTATGAATTCCCAATAGAACCGCACCACATGTGCCCATAACCAACAAATCATAACGTCTCACAACACAGAAAAGCAACTCATAGATCTCCCCAGCCGTCCGCTGGGTCTTTGAAATATAAACCACTCTACTAGAACATAATCCGACGCACCTCGCCACTCAACCCGTGGCATTTTCGGCATAGCCCATAGCGCAATAGTGCAGAATAACCCAACACTGAGACAACCAGTCTACACCCCAATATCATATCCAAAATCTGACATACCAAGCAAAGAAAGATCCACCCGGGCCTCCAAATCCCGGTAGTTGCCAAACAGTGCCGATACACACGATCCACAACCACATCATAGCCTGTATATGAGAACTTCCGTCTTCACATCCACACGGCACATAACTCACCATGTCATATCCCAATCGCCGTCCGAACACATGCACACCTTTAATACCCAATCATTACACGATAGATACTCTAAAATTTTTCCCTGTGCCACCAAGCAAACCCGAATGCCACCAGTCGATCCAATAAGAAAATGCCGTAATACTACCGAAGTATCATCAGTTTAATCACATTACCCTTTTTCTGAAACATATACTCCCATCAAATCACTTCCAATTAGCAGTACCATTTCCTTGATTATCTGAGGCTACCCGTTGCCTAAGAGTTTTATGAACTTTCTTTCAGCACTGAACTATAACCTAGCACACACCAGTCTCGGTCCTCCACAACATACTGCATATACCATACCATCCAAGGATAACATGAAAACTTTTATCTCCCTTCCGAGCCACAGTCATCTACGCACTCAACTAGTCAAGAACTTCCATTGATCCCATCTAGAAGAAAATCATTACACATCCCATGCCTCTCATATTCGTAGAAAATGCACCTCTCAAACCACGGTAGAAATCAACAAGAACTCTCCCAATTCCGTTTGCACAAATTAAACTGCCAGGACTGAATCCTTCTAACTAGACCAAGCTAAGCAAGCCATCAAAACCCAAGAGCATTGCTGAAAAATACCTGTAAGAACCCATTACCTCGAACACATACAAAGAATTAATCATATCCTTACCTGACCGATTCGGCCTACTATCAAGCTACTCCATCTATCTAAATTTTCTACCGATTCATCATCAACTTGATATTCCCTCTCACTGTAGCACCACAATGCCTCAACCCTGGCTTACCACACGAGACCCCAGCATAAAACCACACTGATTAAGACCCATAAGCCGCTGAATACTCTCTCAAATGTTCCCAGAAACACCACACTCCAGAATACTTTACTCTGAAGAACTTCCTGTGAATCTAAATCCGTTACCTTTACCTTCCTAATACCGATACATAGAATCCCATAATTAACATAGGAATACCACAACCTCTTCCAATGAAAACTCAGTCTCTAACCACAGCTACAACTTTAAAATACCCGATTGTTTCCTGTAGAATCTTTAACACATTAGAGCCATTCTCGAGAGTCATTCACTCTTCTTCAAACTGTAATTTACCTGATCGAATGAACCGAACCACCCGTACCTCATTAGCATTCTGATACCGCAAGATGTAGCCTCATCTCAATACAACCAAGCAATCTCCTGCTCTATGCACCGAGCATCCTTCACCAACAACAACTCAATACATCCCGTGATTCTCTTTCCCCATGAAGCATAATGCAACCTCTGTCGAAATCTTCCTTTACTCGAGCCATTCTCGGTCTCAATATTTTGCAAGCCATAACTGATTCACTCGCACGTCTCGGAATGGAACCAACATAGCACCTAACAGTGCAATCAACTAATCAACAGACTCCCCCATTTGGCTCGGATCCATAGATCAAAATACACTCGATAACTCGTAACACTTATACTCCATTGATGCCACAATACCATAGTGAGATTAAACTAAAATCCTTCGTAAGCTTGTGATAACACAGATCATCTAGTACTTTAATCTTCAGCAAATCTCGCACTCATTCTCGTAACAGTTAAACCCACTCTCTTAAGCGACCCAAAATTTCAAATTTCAACACGTACTTTTTACTTACACATGAGATCTTCAAACATACACACAAGGATCATACCACCTGCTTCGCCTCAATTTAACATTTCTGCATACCTTCCACCGTCATACACATTACACAGTCATTTAGTCTTCCTAGGTCTGAACTCATACCGCAACATGAAATGCACTTCACTCCCCACTAGGAGACATGAAAAGATTATTCACGCGCCCATAACTCGGGGCTACACATCCAATCACAATGGAAATCAAACACTTAATAGTTCATCTATCATCCAACAGACCTTCCTCGTCGCTTCCAAGTCATATAGATACATCTCGCAGTACTAACATACTCATCACATAGCTATCCAGCCGTCATTCCCACTATTAGGGACAATACCGAACATATAAGTTCAAAACACTTGCTCACACAATCAGCACCTCGGTGCTCAAGCCCTAGGCAAAGATCCGGCCTCAAGTCCTTCAGACTGGCCCCACATCAAACTCACAGAGATCACGCCTCGCCCCTCGATCGGGGAATCACAAGCCATCAAGGCACATCTGATACTGAGCGCTCATGCGCGCATACGAACGCATGGAAGGAATTTCAAGAGTTTCTTTTTAAGCTGAAGCAAGGACGCACGATAAGAATTCAAGAATATGAAGTTTTCCTAAAGGTTCTGCAGCCTCTCGAGGATAAATACAGACGTCTCCGTACCGATCCGCGAGACTCTACTAAACCTGCTCATGACTCGTGAGACCTATGTAACCTAGGCTCTGATACCAACTTGTCACAACCCAAACCCCGCTCCGGTCGTGATGGCGCCTCTCGTGAAGACAAGGCCAGCCAGACCATTACAGAACACCTCTTTTAAGCAGTTAAATAGTTCATAAGCAGTTTAAATATTATTTTAATGATATTAATTAGCAGATGTACAACTCAACACAGCCCTAATCGGGGTGTCACAAGTCACGAGCATCTAATAGAGTGTGAATACAGTCCTACAAGGTCTAAAAATACACGGAACAGGAAAATGAACAAAAGAGAGAGAAACGGTGCTGCGAACGCTGGCAGTCACCTCGCTAAACTCCTATAGCTCTGCCTCAAATCAGTCAAAAACCGCTACCGGGTGAATAAATACCTGCATCTGTGTCACGCCCCAAAAACCAAGGGACATGACCGGCGCTCGACCGGGTAGCCCCAGTCAAGCGGACCTGGGTGCCTTTCCTATCCCACGTGTTACCCCGTATTTTCATTACTCATTAATCAAAAGAAATAGCCATTATAATTAAAACACCTTTTTACGAAATATACAATAACAAACATGATTACCTAGCGTGGTTTACAAATTTCATCGCCCAACATAAAAAAATACATTTTACATAAGTTCGTAACCCACATTTCCTGTCTACAGAGCCTCTAAGGATACAAAAGGATAATACAGTACCTGCCGGGAACAAGGCTCCGCCTATACCTTACACAAAAATCAAAATAAGACTCCGGAGTAAACAACAGCCTGAGCCACGCAGGGCCCCAAAGGAGAGGGGCTCACCAATACAGCTGACAGAAGAAGAAGAGGAGCTACGGTCGGTGGACTGGAGTACCTGCTACTGATCCACCTACAATCATAACACAATTGTAGCGCCCCCGGCAAAAGGGACGTCAGTACACTTGAATTGTACTGGTATGTATGAACAAACTTTTCCCTAAGCAAAGTCATACCATACACAAGTAACACATATTAATGGAATCAACAATCAAATACACATGAAAGGAAACAATCAAGCCAATCAAATTTACAATCTCTCCATTTCCCCTTCAATAATTTTTCATATCAATGATTTCACAACTTTTTCTCATATTTTCATTTCAATAGTGATATCGATCACTTTCCATCCTTATTACCTCGGCCACTCTTATCACCACAACCCACACCTTATTACTTCGTGTTGCGGCGCGCAACCCGATCACACCGAACAATCACAATTCACAAATAACACCACAACAAATATAATTCACAAAGAACAACAACAATTCTCAAGGAATAACAACAACAATTCTCAAAGAGCAACAACAACAATTGACAAGAACTTCCATAGACATCAATACCATTTCCATCGTATTCCACATCTCATATGCTTTTCATGTTATAATGAGAATTTCCCCCGACAAGCCATATATGTTATTACCTCAGCTGTTCCAATTACATCAATTACCATTTCGTTCCATCGTTTGTTTCACAATTCTTACCACATAGCACATTCACAATCACACACTTGGTTTATTGCCAATTACTTACATCATTATATTGAAATACATAACCACAAACACTCAACCGTACCAATCTCAAGAATTTCACAGACAATCCACGTAGAAATCACATACCAAGCACTCGAACACCAAACAAGGTGATTTTACAAAGGTCAAAGTTAGCCATACATACCTGTAGCCGAATTCCCTTTTAATTTCTACTTCCAACTTCACCAAAAAGCCTAGCAACGTCAATATAGTGCACAAATTAACACATATTTCTTAGAATCAAAGTTCCCAATCACTACCCGAACACATTTAGATTATCAACCCTCCTTTGTACAATCCTTTACTCCTACCCAATCCCTCTTACCAGATTTTAGGTTTTAAAAGACATGCATGAATGTTTCAACCTTTATTATAAAGAATCAATGCATGAGACTTTTCCCCCCCTTAACTAAACCTGAAAATTAATGAAAATGGGTTAGGGATTTTACCCGCAAGAATGGGGATGAAGACACTCACTTTGAAATTTCCTGACCCGGTTAGTTTTGAAGAATCAATTTGAAGAAGATGAACTCTCTCTCAAGAACCCTCTCTTCCTCTCTCTTATTTTGTTCAGAAACTTGTTAAAAATGAGGGGGTTGGGGTGTTTTATTAAAAAGGGGGTCGGGTTTAAAATTTAGAAAATTAGAAGTCCGAGTCAGGTCTGCGGTCGCACTTTGCGATCGCAGATACGAAATGCGATCCACAGAATGGACAGCAAAAAGTGTTCCAAAAACCTGATTCCACTGTTTGGGTATGCGGCGGAAATACGGTCCGCATACACGAGCGGTCGCATAATGCACCGCATATTTGACCTCAAATTTGACTGACACGCTGGCTCACTTTGCGGTGGAAATGCAGTCCGCATATCAGTTATGCGGTCGCATAATGGACTGCATTTTGACCTTCATTTTAACCAAACGGCTGACTCATTATGCAGCAGAAATGCGGTCCGCATACTTAATTTGCGACCGCATTCTGGACCGCAAAATAGCATTTTTCTGGAAAAAACTTGGCTCTTTGATTTTTAAATACTTAGATCACTCGCCGCGAAGAGTTTTACACATTCCCAACACATATTCAGAACCTGACCCTGGGAGCTACTGGGTTTTGAGCACAATATTTCACGGGGCCTTACATTCTCCCCCACTTAAAATCATTCGTCCTCGAATGAGGATTTTGAAAAAAATTAGTTGGTTTTGAAAACATGATATGCAGACTCCCTAACTCCCATATTTTAGAAAACTTTTGCCAGAGTTTCCTTTGTAATTAGGCTTATCACCTGCCAGAGAGCCCCCAAAACACAATTCCAAGTACCATTACACAATTACAACTATCCCTACAGCTGGTATACAATTCATTACCTCAACGATTGCACATATTCATTCACTTGCTACTTTTTGCACATAAATTAGTCACTTCAATGAGTCCCACATAATTTAACCACTTCAGCATACTACATGCATATAAGTAATTCATTACCAATCTACACTACCATTAGTTGTTTACTTATCACAAGAGTCTTTATAAAACCTTCATTTACCAAAGAGATGTTCACATGACTTAAGACAGTCACAACACCTATAATTCTTGCACAACTTGAGGAAATTTCAATAGCATTTAGGAAGGAACCAATTTGAACACAATATTAGTTTATTTTGGAGGTAAGAGTTCGCACAATTACTACTAGACTTGCTCAAACAGATGGGGATATTTTTCCTTCATTTCCTTTTCCGCTTCCCATGTGGCTTCCTCAACTTGTTGACTTCGCCATAATACTTTAACTGAAGCAACTTCCTTATTTCTCAATTTACGGACTTGCCTATCAAGAATAGCAACCGGAACCTCTTCATATGACAGCTCTTCATTAACCTCGATGGTCTCGACTGGAACAATGGTGGATGGATCCCCAACCACTTTATTCAACATGGACACATGGAACACCGGGTGCACTAACGACATTTCAGGAGGCAATTCCAGCCTATAGGCCACCTGCCCTACCCTCTAAGCGATCCGGTACGGCCCGACATACCTAGGACTCAACTTCCCCTTTTTCCTGAATCGCATGACTCCCTTCATAGGAGATACCCTCAAGAACACCCAATCATCAACTTGAAATTCCAATTCCCTTCGACGAACGTACGCATAGGATTTCTGGCGACTCTGTGCAGTTTTCATCCTTTCCTGAATGACTTTAACCTTCTCCATAGCCTGGTGCACGAGATCTGGCCCTATCAATTCTACTTCACCCACTTCAAACCATCCAATCGGAGACCTACACCTCCTTCCGTACATGCCTCAAATGGGGCCATCTGAATGCTAGCATGAAAGCTGTTATTGTAAGCAAACTCTATAAGTGGCAAGTGATCATCCCAATTAGCTTTGAAATCCAAGACACAAGCCCGCAACATATCCTCAAGCGTTTGAATAGTCCGTTCTGCTTGACCGTCAGTCTGAGGATGGAAAGCTGTGCTGAGATTTACCTGAGTACCCAAACCTTGCTGAAATTTTTCCAAAAGTTAGCTGTGAACTGGGCCCCTCGATCTGAGATAATAGAAAGTGGGAGCTACTGGGTTTTACACATTCCCAACACATATTCGGAACCTGACCCTAGGAGCTACTGGGTTTTGAGCACAATATTTTACGGGGCCTTACAATCTGCACACGAGGTGCAGGGAGTAAAGTGAGTACTCCAACTCAGTGAGTAATAAAGGTAAATAACAACTGAGCAGTAAGAAATCATGTATAACAAATCATCATGCTGTATAGAAGCAGTGTGAAACCCTTTTGAGAAAAACAGTGAAGCTGTGAAATCTTTAGAGAAACATCTTAGCTCAGTTTAAACCTCTTTTGAAAATGACTTTTTTTTCAGCGGTCACGCAAATGAATGCAAACAAATAGTGCAGATAAGCACAGAAATCCGCCCCTCGGCACCACACTCAGTCATTAGATAATACCAGGTAATCAGGTAGATATTGCATGAAGTAGCACAGACAACAGATAATGACAGACAAATGAAATAAAGTAAACACATAGAACAGTACTAGTACCGCTGCGGCGTGCAGCCCAATCCATATATCGCTGCGGTGTGCAGCCCGATCCATTTATCGTCGACGGCGCTCACTGGGGGTGTGCAGACTCCGGGAGGGGCCCCTTACGGCCCAAGCGCAATATCAAGCCATCTCGTGGCATCAAATCTATGCCCTCGGCCTCATATCAAATCAGTATCTCACTGCTGCGGCGTGCAGCCCGATCCAAAAGTATCCTCACAATATATGCCCTCGGCCTTACTCAGTCCAAAAATCACATAAGCCACTAGGGCAACAGTAAAACATGATGCTCAACCCAAATATTAGTGGAAATATCATTTCAAGTGTTAAAGCAACATAAACTTGGCTGAATCTTAAAAACAGTGGAAAATACATGACTGAGTTCAAGTATAAAATCAAAACAGTGAGGAAATATCAACAACAATCCCCGAAGGGTTCAAATGGCTGGCACGAAGCCCAAATATGGCAGTCTGCCCAAATTATGATGATAACAAGTAAATTTCAGTCAAATGCGCAATAAATTCATCAATCGGGACGGACCAAGTCACAATCCCCAACGGTGCTCTACCCCACGCTCGCTATCCGGCGTGCAAGTCACCTCAATATAGCACTACGATGTGCAAATACGGGGTTTCAAACCCTCAGAATATCATTTACAATCATTACTCACCTCAAACCGGCAAAATCTCTAGCTCGTGATGCCTTTGCCCCTCAATCAGCCTCCACGCGCGTCGAATCTATCCAAAATCAGAACGAATACGTCACAATAGGCTAAGGGAACAAAGCCCAAGCAAAAACAATCAAAAAATATCAAAAATCCCAAAATTAGCAAAACCCGAGCCCCGGGCCACTTCTCGAAACTCAAAAATTTTCACATCAATGGGTTCCTCATCCTTCCGCGAGTTCATACATATCAAAAAATCTCAAATCCGACCTCAAATGGCCCTTCAAATCCCAATTTAAGAATCTCAAAATCCCAACCCCTAGTTCTTCCATTTTTGCTAAATTTCCATGAATTTCTAGGTTAATTTCACAATATAATCGAGGATTGATTTCAAAAATCTTACCTCCAGGTGTTATCTCTTGAATCCCTCTTCAATTCCCCTCAAGAAGCTCCAAAATCGCCAAAAAATGGTGAAAGTTAGCTCCAAAATCGCGGACAAGAGCTATTAAAACATTCTGCCCAGGCTTTAAAAGCCTTCTTCGCGAACGCGGTCCATCTCTCGCGAACGTGTAGCACAAAAATTATGTTAACCTTCTTTTACCTTACGCGAACGCGACATGCCAGTCGCGAACGCGCTGCTTCCACAGTTTTTAACTTCGCGAACGCGTTCGCCTCCACGCGAACGCGATGAACATCTGACCATCAGCCCCAAAACCTCTTTCGCGATCACGTATCCACACTCGCGAACGCAATGCAGCCTCTCTCAAACCTTCGCGAACGCAGCATGGTACCTCGCGAACGCGATGCTCATGAACCCCGGCCCTTGGCAAATGCGAAGGCCAAAAATGCCTGCAACTGACCTGCAATTTTTTCTGAAGTTCTCAAACATGCAACTGATCCGCTTAGCCTCCCGAAACACACCCGAGGCCCTCGGGACCTCAACCGAGCCTACCAACATAACCCATAACCTCATTCAAACTTGTTCCAATCATCAAAACACCTCAAACAACATCAAATTACCCAAAACTCATCGAATTCAAGCCTAAGTTTCCAAAAAACTTCCGAAATACACTTTCGATCAAAAACCCGACCAAACAACGTTCGAATGACCTGGAATTTTGCACACACATCCCAAAAGACATACCGAAGCTACAACAACTCTCGGAATTCCATTCCGACCCTTAGATCAAAATCTCACCTATCAACCGTAATTCGCCAAAATACTAACATCGCCAATTCAAGCCTAATTCTACACCGGACCTCCAAAACCAATTCCGATCACGCTCCTAAGTCATAAATCACCCAACGAAGCTAACCAAATCGTAAAAACACCGATCCGAGTTCATACATAAATAAGTCAACTCTTGGTCAAACCTTTTAAATTCAAAGCTTTCAACTGAGACTGTTCTTTCAAATTCATTCCGATTTTCCTGAAAACCAAAACCAACGGTCTACATTAGTATAATACATTACACGGGGCAAGTCATGCCAGAGAACTGGCGGTCAAAGTGCAAAAGCTCAAAACGACCGGTCGGGTCTTCACATCCTCCCCCACTTAAACACACGTTCGTCCTCGAACGTACCCATAGTTGTTCTAGAAGCCAACCAATGACTGGATAACCTTACCAAGCATATACCCGGGGATGATCCCACGTCACCCTATCTCATATAGGTCCGATAACACATAGAAAATGAAATTACACAACCCAATCTAGCCCGTGAATCCTAGAACCACATTTTCACTTCTAAAACCATCAATACGATCAAAACCTCACACCTATACTCTGAATAGACCCGAACTAGCTGTAGTAGCCCATGCCTGCAACCTCAGGCGCAGTTATATGATACACCACATAACTCAAACACATGTAGCGATAACTTCCATTCACAGCAGCTGCCCACAACAACCAACTACTGATAGAAAACCTCTTATCAGCTAAAGTCTCATTCCAACACTTACATATACTGCCAACAATAAATGAAACACGCAATAAACCATGACCATTTCTCAGATCAACCATTCATGAAGCCATTTCTCCTCTGGCAATTACCATAGCAAATTTTCGAGCCGAACCTCGATATTAACCTTCCAACATGCTGAAATCGAATCCGATCGTATTCATTAATGATCCCAACGATCTCCTCTAATCCAACACACCACTCCGGTGACATGACACATCAATAGAGGCCTAAGCCACAACTAGCATAATACGCGCACCACTAAGCAACGGTTCGGACATACTCAAATCATGAAAATGATTCAAATGAACGAGCTGTACCTCAAGCTCACCAGTACCACCACAACACAA
Organism: Nicotiana attenuata; assembly: GCF_001879085.1. Taxonomy (NCBI): domain Eukaryota; kingdom Viridiplantae; phylum Streptophyta; class Magnoliopsida; order Solanales; family Solanaceae; genus Nicotiana; species Nicotiana attenuata. The sequence goes on from NW_017672100.1 coordinate 174,435, forward strand.
GGTTGAGAACCCGTCTCACATCATAGAATAGACACACGAATCTAACCCGCAAGGTCATATCTCAACATAGCCTCGCTGCAATGCACGATCCTATCCAAACACTACTCCACATGAGACACCTTGAGTCACTATGCCCGAAATTGACAACCACGCACAATTTGATGTCCGGAACCAAAGCGAATCATCACACCCTCGGTGAAACAAGTAACATATACCACGCAAACCCGATAGGACATAACCGATACGCCACCCACCGAACAACACCCAATCACTCTTCCCGCTCGACTTCCACTAAGAACCCCAATAAAATCGCACCATATGTGCCCATAACCAACAAATCATAACGTCTCGCAACACAGGAAGGCCACCCATAGATTTCCCCAGATCACCAACAAGCTCAATAACGATCGAATCAACCTATCCCTCAACAATACAATTCGGGGCCAACCAAGCCGACCCATGCTAGAACACGCATCTATATTGGCCTGCCAACGAACTCATTATCAAGGAAGCCTGAAGCTGCTCCTTGCACTACTATGACTCCTGTCGGAGCCGTACGATACGGTGCCCGGCACCAAATCAATACCGAAATCCACAACCTCGCCCGGCGACATGCCCGGCCACAAGAACCATATCCGAAGGTCCTTCAACACTGGAAATGAATCAATGGTAAAAACTTCTGCACTGACATCCATCACGAATGCCCAATTAAGAAATACAGTCCTTCCCAGCCATCCGCTGGGTCTTTGGAATATAACCCACTCTACTAGAACATAATCCAACGTACCTCGCCACTCATCTCGTGGCATTTCCGGCATAGCCCATAGCGTAATAGTCCAGAATAACCCGACACTGAGAAAACCAGTCTGAACTCCAACATCACATCCAGAATCTAACATACCAGCAAAGAAAGATCCACTCGAGCCTCCAAATCCTGATAGCCGCTAAACGGTGCTGATACACACGATCCACAACCACAACATATCCTGAACATGTGAACTCCCAGTCTCCAACTCCATAGAGCACACAAATCATCGTACCTGATCCCAATTTCGCCGTCCGAAAGCATACCACACTTTAAATACCCTATCATTCCATGATAGATACTCTAAAATTTTCCTGTGCCACCAAGCAAACCCGAATATCACCAGTGATCTAACAAGAAAGTGCCGCAATACTACCGAAGTGCCATCAACTTAATCACATTACCCTTTTTCTGAACATATACTATCGTCAAATCACTTCCAATTAAAAATATCATTCCCTTAACTATCTGAGGCTACCCGTTGCTTAAGATTTTTATGAACTCCCTTCCAGAACTGAACTGTAACCTAACACACGCAAGTCTCAGTCCTCCACAACATACCGCATATACCATACCATCCGAGGATAACATGAAAACTTTATCTCCCTTCCAAGCCACAGACACCTACGCACTCAACTAGTCAAGAACTTTCCATTGGTCCCATCTAGAAGAAAAATCACTATGCATCCCATGCTCCGCATGCCCGTAGAAAATATACATCTCCAAACCACGGTAAAACCCAACAAGAACTCTCTCCCAATTCCATTTGCACAAACTAAACTGCCAGGATTGAATCCTTCTAACTAGACCAAGCTAAGCAAGCCGTCAAAAACCCAGAGCTTTGCTGTAAAAATCCTGTACGAACTCATTACCTCGAACACACACAAAGAATTAATCNTCTTGAATACTTGAAATTTGTGTTGACGTGCTTGAATGCTTGAACACTTGAAGTGTGCAGAGAATTGTGGCATTTGATCCACGAGCTCCCTTGTGTCTTCTTGTTATAACTCTGGTGTCCTTTCTTAGTTATGAAGACCCCTATTTATAGGTGTGGAAGAGAAGAGTTATGATGAGAACAAACTCTTTCTGATCAATCAAATTGAAGAGTGACAAGGCCGTATTTAATTGGCCGGAACATGTCACTTGCATATGTGGCACAATTTTATTGGCCATTTAATTTGACTTGGTATGCCTTGTCGTTTCGACATGTGGCACGATCCTATTGGCTCTTCCGTTTGATCTGGTGTTCCATGTCATTTCATGCGTGGCACCAAACTGGGCCTCTAGGAAGATGATATCTTGGGCCAAATGAAGTGAGCTCATAATTTGTGGCCCAATTAAATGGGCTAACACAACTATATTAAACTTATATAATTAATCCAATTATATTAGCCCAAAATATTTATTTGGACTAATATATTTAAAACATAGTCCGCATTATTTTATCGATTAAAATTTGATAAAATTTAAATGGTTAAAAATGGCCCCTACTTCAAGGCTTGTCGGGGTGTTAAAACTTTTTTATAGACTAGACTTAGAAGTATTTACAAATGCCAATTTGTTTGAAATAAATTTTTGACATATGAAAAATAAACTGTAATCACAAAATAAGAAAAAAATATTTTTACTAATCAATTGTGAATACAATTCTGTTTCTCCCTTGATTCTTCTCTCCTGATTATCTCCGTGATTCGAGGGCTGAAGCAGCATATTTCTCGAATATAGGATGATGCAGACCTCCTGGGGATGAATTTGATCTCCAGCTTCTTGAACTATTTGATTATCAAGAAGTATCCGGCCATATTTTGATCTCTTTGTGAATATCCCAAGAGTTTATGGGATTTCGAGACGCCTCCCAAAGGGAATATGTATCCCTTTATATAGGTGTGAGTTAGGGTTTAGGGTAGAGTAACCTCCAAGCAACCCTAATAGACTCCTAGGATTTCAAGAGTCTTGTAGTATCTTGAATTTAGGATTTAGCTTAAAATTTGAAATGTTTTGAAACTTGAAGACTTGATCAACTTTAAAGTACTTTGCAACTAAAAGTTCAGCTCGAATGTGAAGAGCTTGTGACTTAAAGATTTAGCTCAAAGTTGAAGAGCTTTGCAACTTGAAGTTTGGCTAGAATATGAAGAGATTTGTGACTTGAAGATTTAGCTTGACTTTGAAGAGTTTTCGACTTGAGTCTTTGCTCGAATTTGAAGATATTTGCGACTTGAACACTTTGCTCGAATTTGAAGAGCTTTACTACTTGAAGACTTTGCTCAATTTTGAAGAGCTTTACATCTTAGAGATTTTGATCAAATATGGGGGGTTTGGTGACATACAGTATAGGCTCATGTGCCAAAAAGCTTTATAACCTGCAGTTTAGGCTCGTGCGTTGAGGAGCATTATAACTTACAGTTTAGGCTCATGTATTAAGGAGCATAGTGACATGCATAGACTCTTCGGTTTCATTTTCGAATGAAAACTTGCCCCTATCCTCGCCTTCTTCTTCAAGACAGGTAGCCCTTGGTCTGCACTTATGACAATATTTTGTTCCATATCATGAGCACGAGTTGCTAGTTCTTCAAATATTTTGGGATTTATGCTTTGTAAGATATAGCAAAGACCCTAATGCATGCCTTGAATACACATTTTGATGCCAAAAGTTTCGCTAAGGAGATCTTTGTTATTGAGGCTTAAGCTTCTCCAGCGGTTGATGAAGTCAATAACTATCTTATCTTTTCGTTGATGAGCGTTTGTAAGTTCGGTCATGCTTACGATGCTTCTTGTGCTATAGAAACAATTGAGAAACTCCTGCTCTAACGGCTCCCAAATATCGATTGATCCAGGTTCGAGATTTGTGAACCAATCGAATGCATTACCTTTGAGAGATCAAACAAATTGTTTGACAAGATAATCACCGTACGTTCCAGCATTGTTGCAAGTTTCAACAAAGTGCGCTACATGTTGTTCCAGATTTCCCTTGCCGTCGAATTGTTGCAACTTAGGAGGCTGATAACTAGCAAGCATCTTCAAGTTATCAATTCGTTGCGTATACGACTTTGCATATGTGAGATAATTTGGACGATGACTCGGGCTTATCTTTGATAGTCTCCAAAATAAAGTCCTTCAATTTCTCAACGGAAATTAGACCTTCAATGGAGACTTGGATCTCCTTGGTTGTCGTGCTTCCTTTTCGGAGGAGTCCCATTTCTTTTGTAACCTTTGAAGATTTAAAGGTGTTTGTATGGATTCTCCTTCTATTATGCTATCCAACTTATTTGTTATCTTGGAAAATTTAGCATCTTGATCTTGCAGGCACTTTGACAATCCTTCAACTGCTTTTGTCAAATTTGTGAGTTGTTCTTCTACGGTGGAAACTTCAATAACCATTGCTTGCATGATGTCCGTAAAGGATGAAGAATGGAATAGATCATTGTTGGGATAGAGCTTGGAGGTCGCATTAATGGAGACTAAATTAGATCTAACACTCAAGTCATCATTATGATTTTTCATGAAAGGTTTCTCGGACTTAGATAAACTAAGTTGGGCAAGAACCTTTTCGATCCTTTCAGTGACATCGTTCCCTTTTTGCGTCGTGCTTGTAGAGGCTCTTGCTCCTTTTGAAGATGAAGATTCGAAAATAGGGGTTGATGCGGATGACACTCGGAGTGCTTGTTGTCCTAAAGAACTTGCTTTGCTCCTTGTAACTGGCCCAAAGCTTCCAAAGGTAACATCGAGGATGCTTTCCACATCAACATAGAACTTGGAATAAGCAGCCTCACTGGAAGTTAATCTGGAGTTAATTTTCTGTGAAGCCATTACGATGTTCTTGAACTTTGTTGATTGAAAAGTTTAGATGAGAGGTAGAGATTGTCCCACTGGACATGCTAGAATTTGTAGACAATAAATTTGCATAGAAAATAATCAAGACCGAAATATATTGCAACAATCGTAGTATTTCATTTCAAATAGTTTGAGTGTTACAATCTCTATGGTTCCTCTGATTCTAGTTTTCCAATATAAATTCAAGGGCCTTTGAGCTTGATCTTGAATTTGAATTTAATATATCCATCGTGAACGCTTTGATTGTTGCAACGAATTTTATCATGAACAAGTATCCTTGATCTTGAATGCCTTGTACTTTATTTGACTTCGTTCTTGATTTTGAATACTTGAAATTTGTGCTGAAGTGCTTGAATGCTTGAACACTTACAGTTTGCAGAAAATTGTGGCCTTTAATCCACGAGCTCCCTTGTGCCTTCTTGTTATAACCTCTGTGTCCTTTCTGAGATATGAAGACCCCTATTTATAGTTGTGGAAGAGAAGAATAATGATAAGAACAAACTCTTTCCGACCAATCAGATTGAAGAGTGACAAGGCCGTATTTGATTGGCCAAAACATGTCACTTGCACATGTGGCGTAGTTTCATTGGCCATTTAATTTGACTTGGCATGCCTTATCATTTTGACATGTGGCACAATCCTATTGGCTCTTTCGTTTGACCTGGTGTGCCATATCATTTCACGCATGACACTAAACTGGGCCTCTAGGAAGATGATATCTTGGGCCAAATGAAGTGAGCTCACATTTGTAGCCCAATTAAATGGGCTAATCCAATTATATTTGACTTAATAATTAATACAATTATATTATCCCAAAATATTTATTTGGACTAATATATTTAAAACATAGTCCGCATTATTTTATCGATTTAAATTTGATAAAATTTAAATGCTTGCACATACTACGAAGGGAGCGTCATCGGCAAAGAAAAGAACTTTAGATATCAAGGTACGAAGACTCTCACATCGATGGGAAACAACTATGTGGATGGTGAAGTAATATTTGCTACGATGGCAAGCTTTGCCTTCCATCACCGGAAAAAGATTACTTAATCGTTCACAAGCTGTTTCCATCAATGAAGCAAGACTTCCGGCATTCAAATCTGCATGGTTTGCATTTGAACACTGGGGGGATACCCGATACGACACCAAGAGTAAAATTGGGGACCGTTAGAACTGGGATCAATGTTTCGTCAGGACGGGGACTGCATGATTAGCCTCGTAGAAATAAGTTGTACAAGTTAGCCACATATATTGGTAGTTTTATTTACTCTAGAAAACGAATGATTATGTACTTTTAAAGATAGAAGGAATAAAATAAAGTCCTTTTATTTTTACTTGTCCAAATGATGAGTTAATTTTATCGTTCGAAAGTTAACTAAAACTTCAAATGCTTATGCCGGAATGAACATGAGATTTCCTCTTCAAGAGCACCGTAAAGATAAGGGCCCTCTCTATGAAACCCTCATTGTAAAGGGTAGATTCCGAAAGAGTTTATGCCGGAATCAAAAGCTATCGGATGAAATATACCTGAAGCTTTAATCAACTAAACACAAAAGGAATATTTTTGTACAACATTTAAGCAAGAAATTCTTTATTTATTTATCAGGTGACAAACTCGGAGAAAGGTTTGGCATAATGGGAAAAGAAGAAGAAGTTATACTTTATTGCCTCTAGAGCCCGAAGGGAGAGATGGATCCATATTTCCCCCGGTAGAGGAAGGCTGGTTCACTACCGGTTCAGGAGCTTCATCTTCTTCACTCTCCCCTTCGATCCCCGGGTACCCGGAACCAGTAATCGAAGAGTTAGTTGCAGCGAGCCGAATAGAAAGATTTTAACGAGCAAGTAACTCCAGTTCCCGGGCCTGGGCGATATAATTGCCTCTTCCTCTTCATATGATATGGCATATGTCTTGTCAAAGACAAAGGAATCCTCTTGGTCTTGGAGTTTAGCTTGAAGTTGATCGATTTTGGCCTGGACCTCTTCTCTTTCAAATTTTACAGCACGGAGGTAGGCGTCGAGCTAAACATTCATAGTTGAGTGAAGCTTTTTCTGGTCCATGGACTGCTTAAGCCTTTCTTCCATTTGGGCCCTTTTTTCTTCAGCAACATTGGCCTCCTCAGTTTTAGAGCTTAAGTCTGCCTTCAAATTATTGATCTGCTCTTCGAAGGTAGACTCGCGCTCGGCAGCAGCAAGCATAGCGTTATGGAGTTCGGTCCACATAGCCTTAGCCTCTTAAAATTTTTCGTGTAATTTGGAAACTTCTTGGTTGTGGGTCATTTATCTTGTTCGCTCTGCTGCAATTGAGCCTCAAGCACGCCCATCTGAGTAGCCTTTGCCTCCAACACCGGGAGGTGCGCAGCAAGTTGGTTTCATTCGGCCAAAAGTTGATCCCTCTCGAAAGCAAGTCCTTGATTATCAAGGATCAACCTTTGCAGGCTTTCAGAAGCAAGAAAATTGGCATGTAAAAAAAAGAATAATAAAGTTAGGATTTTCATTGCAGCATGTAAGTAGAAAAGAAGATATGAGGAAACTAGTACGGTACTTGCATCGTGCTATGGATGGCATTGTTTATCAAGCACTCTCCAGAGAAGGAGCGCATTTTCTTCCAGTCTTTCTTCAAAGCCAACGACTTCAGATAATTCATAAGTTCCATCGCCTTGGACAAAAGATGGCACTCTATCAAAACCGAAAGAGTGGCACTCCTCCTCCCTCGAGGATCTGAGGAAGAGGTTGAATAATTGTGCCCCAAATTCCTGTGGTCGGGAGACCGAGGAGGAGAAGCACCCCTTTCTTGTTCAGATGGTACAGGTGGAGGAGATGTAGTTATTGTTGGTAGCAAAAGAGCGGCTGGTGTCAATGGGCGTGAATGCATCGGTATGGAAGGTGAAGAAGCAGCGGTGGCAGAAGAAATGTTGATTCTTATTGGCTCAGTGGTCGGAGGCAGAAGAAGCCTAGGTTCTGAACTCCTTGGAATGGAGGCAACAAAGAGGGTCGAGAAATGAGAATCAGCATTCTCGATCAGGCCCATCTCACCCCAAAGGGCCTCAACATCATCTGACGTCGGGTTTTGAAGCTCTCGTGGTGAGCATTCGGTTGAGCTGATGAAGGTATTTTTCTCCTTTAAAGGGAAGCCCCTTCATCACTGGTTTCCTCTTCATCAACGAGGACTACTACAGGCAGCTCGGATGGCATTTTCTTACTTTCTTTTCCTGAGTCCCAACTGAGGAGAGGCGTTTTCTCTTTAGTTTCTTATCCTTGGGATAGGGATTCTGAGAAGAGGACCCTCATCGGAAGCAGATCCGTGAGCTCTGCTTTGGGCAAGGGCACTTTGCAGCACCCTCCTGCTCTCATCGCGGTCAACTAATAGAGTTAGCAAGTTCTTCATGAAGGTTTCTTATGTTCGAGCAAGGATAGAAGAAAGGGTATTTTGACTTACCATGGTGCTTGGCTTTCCACCCATATTTGGGGGCCATTTTCTTCCACCAACAAAATTCTAGTGTCATGATTTTCAAAATTTTCTGAACACATTGGTCTAGGCCTTGAACCCTTGGTGGTTCCCATCGGGTAGCTGAAACAAAAGAAACAAGAAAATCAGCAACAAATGGAAACCAATATTTTCACAGAGGAAGGAAGTGAATGATCAAAAACTTATGAAAGCGATTCCATGACTCAAGAAAAGATGGAGTTGTGGCCGGGATGATGTCCCTGGTAGCAATGACGACGAATTGTTCCATCCATTAACGATCATTGTCATCATCTATGCTGGTGAGGAGAGCGTGGCAACCATTCTTGCTAAAGTTTATTACTCCCCCATGGAAAATTTTGGGAGAGTAAAGGTTCATTATGTGTGCAAGGGCTAAGGTTTCCCTGGTCTCCAAGCACAGTTGACGAAGGCAGGACACCACCCACCATATAGAAGGTCCTACTTGTGCCAAGCAGATCTGATACTGGTGGCAAAACTCCAAAATTATTGGGTGGAGCCCTCCACTCGACCCCAAGGTAAATGGACCCAAGGTAAAGATATACGTAGAGACATACGTAAACCCCTCCTTGGAGAAGGTAACCCGCTCTATCATATCCAGGGCAAGGATTTCAAGATTGGGGCAGTTGCAGTCCTCCTTCACAACTAGGATACTAGAAGGGCGAATGGAGTAGGGATACCTACTAACTGGCCAAGTCCGTGAAGACACAGAAGGAGCCTTTTTCTTGAAAATCGTTTGTAATACTGAGATGATGTGGTATGGTGGTGCTAACAGTGGGAGGATCAGAATCGACTTCGACCTCCTTGTCCTTATTTTTCTTCGGGCCTCCACCAAAGAGAAGACCAGTGTTTCAAAGAAAGTAGTGAAAGAAGCCATGGTAACAAAAGGTTAGTGAAAATTTTACTGAGAAAGTTGAAGAAGATGGAAGATTTCTAAGCAAATGCAGGGAAGAAGGAAGATTTCTAACCAAATGCTTGGAAATAAAGAAGTAAAAATAATGAGTAGAAGGGAAGTTATAGCCGACAAAAATCATGGTCATGATTACCTCAAAAACTGGCGAAAATATTTGCTGAACCGTGGGGCAACACGTGTTCGGGTTATTAAATGAGAGAAGACGTGCGTCCTTTCGAGCGTCAGAGACTAATCAGGATTTTTCCCGCCAAGAAAGGAATCTTCACCAACTTTCCGGTAACATTAAGATATGTCACAAAAAACTGGGGGAACTATCTGTATGGGGTAAAATTGGTTTATAACAGATGGTCCAATGGTAACATGACACCTGGAACCAAAGATAGGCAAAACGCAAGTTAGGTAACAACCAATATCGGATACAACAAATGTAATCAGCATCGTGTAGATCCCGAAGAGAGCTTATCCAACGGGAGAAGATAAAGGGTTTGCCATCGGATAGCACTCAATGAGGGACTATTCATTTACATTAAATGAGCGACCGTTACAGAAAATATTTGTATTCATGGCCTGTCGTTACATGTTCATTAATGAATCTATTATTATCATTTAAGAGGAGCTTGATCCTAGGATCTTGTTTTCCTAGGTAAAGATATAAACAGCAGGCTCTACATCCATTGTCGAGGGACGAGACTTTCTGCATACAAAAGCTTTATTTTGTTACTTTTGCTCTCAATTTAACTACTTTATTTGCACTTTATCGTTACTTTCACTGTTGCTCTCGGAGACACTGTGATCGTGTAATACCCTATATTTTTTATAAGGGTGTATTGGTCATTAGCAAAATAATAATAATAATAATAATAATAATAATAATAAGAAACTGACAGAAAAAAAGAGGGTAGCAAATCAATAAAACAAAATAACTCCAAAAAAGGGAAAAGTTAGGAATTAAAACAAAGGGCCGAAGCGCATTAGTACAATTGAAAAAAAAGGGTTAGAAAGCTTCAGAAAGCTTTCTGAAGCAAAAGAAGCAGAAAGCAAACAACAACAAAAAAAACGAGCAGAGAAGAAAAAAAGTGGGAAAAGAGAAGAAGAATAAGAAGAAAGCTTTGGGCAAAGGCCTTAAGAAGAATTGGGAGTTGAAATTGAAAGTATTAAAGCTATCCTTCGACTCAAGAGGTTAACCTTCTTCTCCTCACCTGTTGAATTATTTCACTACATCTATGCAATTTCATATAGTACAAAAGAATTCAATATCAACTTTCTCTTATATAAAAAGAAATATACAATTACAATGGAGATAACAAGGCTATAAAGGTTTGGTTTAAGCACTGATAGGCCTAATTTTAGAGGAGTAAACTATACTAAATAGTTTGAAATTGATAGAATTATGGACTAGTTCTATGATTAAATATAAATCCACAAATTAAGACTCAAACATGAACCCCGATGGTTGGGTATTTAAATTAGCTATGAATTAGCCTAAACATGAAAGTTAACATGAGATCGATATTATGTAATTATAGATTGATTGGAGGAATTTGTACGAATTGCTCGAGGTGAAGCATTTGGTATTTCAGCACGCGTACTGTGAGTAGTAATCTTACTGCAATTTGTGTTTTCAATACTTGCATGATTTACACATGATTTTAATATGAATATGTTACCGATTATTTTGAGTTGCATGTGGGGCAAGTCTTTTACTCGATATGATACCGAAATAGTTATTTGAGATGATTACGTTGTTTTAAATATTCTTGCTGTCATTAGATATATTTTACCGTTACTTGAATTTACTATTATCGAAATGAAATTACATGACTTGATAAGAACCGAAATGCCCTGTATTGTTTTAAAATATTTTCATATGAGTATATATGGATACAGAGACAAGTATAAATGGGAGTAGACTTTGAAGGATCTCGTAGCTAACGGCGGGTTCGTTAGACCTGGTGCACCTTGTATTTTCCGATTACAGAGTACAGTTATAGCCCTCGCTAATGGGAAGGTAGAACTAGCATACCGTTACCGATTTCACTCGAGTAGGGACTACCGTTATATTTGACTTCTTGCGAAGAAGTCCACAGTTATACCGATTACATGATCCTTTCATTGAAACCTCCCAAATGTGAATATTGATATTATACAGTGGTTATCGAGCTTATTATTGAATTGTATTTGTATTATACTACAAGAAAAGCATGATGAGAGTGAAAATTATTTATTTTTTCTGAAAGGAAATTTTTATGTTATTTTCTGTTTGAAATACGAGCATGTGTCTGACTTGTCTCCAATAAAAACGGTTGTGGTTAAGTGTTGTTACTCACTGAGCTAGCGACTCATTGCCCGCTAATTTTTTTATAGAGACAGCAGTTGACGCGGGTGAGGGTTTCGTTAATTAGAGCGCACAGGTTGATAGTTCTTGGTGAGCCTCGCATTTGTTCGCGTGGGCGGAGATTTTATTTATTGTTATGGTCTTTTCTTTGAACTCTTAGAGTCGCTCCATAGTCAATATTTTAGTGTCATGAGTATTCTTTTATTATTATAGTCTTATGTTGAGTATCGTTCGTTATTATCAAAGTTGGAGATAAATTAGTAATTCTGGTTGTTAGTGGGCTGATTAGTAAGGGTGGAGACTTGTTTTGGTTAATTGATAAGTTATCAATTGTTTGATATGATATTAGGATGTTTGGTTGTTGATTTTAGACAGGGAAATTTTTTGGGATAGTCCAAAAATAGGAAAACTCTGTCCGATTTTCTGTAAAATACCGATGAGGCTTACTTGGGAGCACTTGCTCCTAAGCGCCAGTCACGATTCTAAATTGGGTCGTGACAAAGTTGGTATAAGATCTTAGGCTTTAAGTCCCGAGTCATGGAGCAATGTTTAGTAGAGTCTTGTTCATGGGTATGTAGGCGCCCATACGTATGATCTTGAGGCTACTGAATATCTAGGAATGTTTTCCCTTCTTTCATTCTTTGATCGTGTGTTGAGATAACTTGAGATTGACTTTGGAGTATTTCTTTCGCAGATGGATAGGACACGCACACCCTCATCTGCTGGACGTGGTGTTACCCGGGGTGGAGGTCAAGTTGGGATTCATCAAACTAGAAGACAGACTGCTCCTCAACCTGAAGTTGGGAACATGGGTCAACCCCAAACTGCTATGCCAGATCAAGTGCAAGGGTAGGGAGTTCAGGACGCTCCACCACCAGTGCCAACTGTTGTACCTACTGTTGCCTTACCTGCAGACGCAATGGAAAGGTTATTGAATGTGTTAGAGGCATTGGTGCCTGCTCAGGGTGGAAGTTCAGCTCCTCAGGCTACTTTACAGACACAAGCACCTGCACAGACTCAGACTTTCAGGAATAAGGAAGTATCCCTACAAGAGTTCCTGAAATTGAAATCACCAAAATTCATAGGTTCCGATAATTCAGCAGATCCTCAAGGTTCTTGGATGGGACACTCAAGGCATTACGTGCTCTAGGATGTTCTAGTGAGAGAGCCGTCGAGCTCGCAGCGTACAAACTAGAGGATATGGCCAACACATGGTATGAAACTGTATTGCTAGGAAGGCCAGTAGGAGCAGCACCATTGATATGGGACGAGTTCACTAAGTTGTTCAAGAATCATTTTCTTCCAGACAGCCTGATGCAAAAATATGCTAGAGACTTTGAGAGATTGGTTCAGACTCCAGATATGGATGTGTCAACATATAACACTAAGTTTTGTAAGCTGGATATATATGCTCCTTACTTAGTGCCTTCCGAAGAAGCTCGAGTTCAGAGGTTTGTTGATGGATTGGTTGGTCGTCTATACACTGCAATAGCCCCACAGATGAAGACTTTATCCTACTCTGATGTAGTCGACCTTGCTCGAAAGATTGAAAACAAGGGACGTGATGAGCGTGCAGCTAGTGATTTACGTAAGAAGGCCAAGACAGGAGGGTCTTTCAATGGCAGTTTTAGTGAAAATTAAAAAACAGGAAATCAGGGACAACAACAACAGGGTTCTCAGACAGGGACACAATTGTCTTCACAGTCCACATATAGGCCACATTATAGACAAGGTACTAGGGGACCGTCAGAATCTGGACATCATAATTCTGGGCAGTATATGCCACCACTCCAGTCTGCCAAACCTGTGGTAGATCACATTTGGGTCAATGTCGTGTTATAACTGGAGAGTGCTTTCGGTGTGGCCAGTTGGGACATCATTTGAGGGATTGCCCTCAGCCTCCGAGAAATATCAACCAGGCTTCTATTCAGTCAGCTGCACCGACTCAGACTACTCGTAATACTTCAGATGCTACAGGTACAGGAAATAGAGGTCGAGGTGCTGGAGACCGTGCTACTATGAATTAAAGACAAGGGAATGCTGGTAGAGGTCAGGCGAGAGTTTTTGCATTTACTAGACAGGATGCTTAGGCCTCGAATGTTGTGGTTACAGGTATTCTTTCTGTCTGTTCATTTGATGCATTTGCGTTGATTGATCCAGGATCTACTCACTACTATTTGTCCTCATACTTTGCTTTGAGGTTTAGTAGACAGCCTGAGCTATTGAATGATCCTTTTCTAATTTCTACTCCTGTTGGAGAGTCTCTATTAGCTGAATACGTGTACCGTGCTTGTCAGATTCGGGTTGAGGGTAGAGATACTCTAGCTTACCTTATTGTACTTGCTATGATTGACTTTGACATGCTAATGGGAATGGATTGGTTATCTCCTTGCTATGCTATAGTCGATTGTCATGCAAAGATAGTAAAGTTTGAGATACCAAATGAACCCAGTTTTATTCTAAGAGGGATCGGGTTCCAGAGACTTGCAAAATTGTATATTTTATGAAGGATCAACGACTTCTGAAGAAAGGTTGCTTGGGTCTCTTAGCTATTGTAAATGACACAAGAAAGGAAACCGTTAGTATAGAAAATGTACCAGCAGTGAGAGAATTTTCCGATGTATTTCCTGAGGATTTACCAGGATTGCCTCCAGTACGAGAAATAGACTTCGGTATTGATTTGCTACCTAACACACAGCCCATATCGATACCCTCATATCGAATGCCACCAGCAGAGTTGAGGGAGCTAAAATANGGTCTATTCGAGTTTCTGAAACTGCTTATGCAATTCATCTGTTTGAAGTTGCTCGACTTGATTTTGAAATTCCTTTGTTTCAGCATCTCTTATCTTTATGTGATTCTGGGTTCTTACTATCTTTGAAACTCGACCATGTCTTCAAAAGGGTTTTTTCCTTCGACTCAAGAGGTTAACCTTCTTCTCCTCACCTGTTGAATTATTTCACTACATCTATGCAATTTCATATAGTACAAAAGAATTCAATATCAACTTTCTCTTATATAAAAAGAAATATACAATTACAATGGAGATAACAAGGCTATAAAGGTTTGGTTTAAGCACTGATAGGCCTAATTTTAGAGGAGTAAACTATACTAAATAGTTTGAAATTGATAGAATTATGGACTAGTTCTATTGATTAAATATAAATCCACAAATTAAGACTCAAACATGAACCCCGATGGTTGGGTATTTAAATTAGCTATGAATTAGCCTAAACATGAAAGTTAACATGAGATCGATATTATGTAATTATAGATTGATTGGAGGAATTTGTACGAATTGCTCGAGGTGAAGCATTTGGTATTTCAGCACGCGTACTGTGAGTAGTAATCTTACTGCAATTTGTGTTTTCAATACTTGCATGATTTACACATTGATTTTAATATGAATATGTTACCGTATT
>NW_017672100.1:193275-218537 GCF_001879085.1 Nicotiana attenuata
GTATATTTTATGAAGGATCAACGACTTCTGAAGAAAGGTTGCTTGGGTCTCTTAGCTATTGTAAATGACACAAGAAAGGAAACCGTTAGTATAGAAAATGTACCAGCAGTGAGAGAATTTTCCGATGTATTTCCTGAGGATTTACCAGGATTGCCTCCAGTACGAGAAATAGACTTCGGTATTGATTTGCTACCTAACACACAGCCCATATCGATACCCTCATATCGAATGCCACCAGCAGAGTTGAGGGAGCTAAAATAACAATTACAAGATTTGTTAGATAAGAGTTTTATTAGATCACCATGGGGTGCACCAGTACTGTTCGTAAAGAAGAAAGGCGGATCCCTGAGAATGTGCATTGACTATAGGCAGTTGAACAAGATAACAATACGCAATAAATATCCTTTGCCTCGTATAGATGACATGTTTGATCAATTACAAGGAGCTGCCCACTTTTCAAAGATTGACCTCCGTTCTGGTTATCATCATCTTTGAATCAAAGATGAAGATATTTCTAAGACTGCTTTCAAAACTCGATATGGGCACAATGAGTTTCTTGTGATGCCTTTCGGACTAACAAATGCTCCAGCTGCATTCATGGATTTAATGAACAGGGTGCCGTTTCTGGATAGATTTGTAATAGTATTTATTGATGATATCCTGATATTTTCTCGTAGCCAAGGAGAACACGAGAATCATCTCAGGACTGTGTTGCAGCCATTGCGAGAACATCGGCTTTATGCTAAGTTCTCAAAGTGTGAATTTTTGCTAGACTCAGTATCATTTCTGGGGCATGTTGTATCCAAAGATGGAATTATGGTAGATCCTAAGAAGACAGAAGATGTGCAGAAATGGCCCAGACCTACTTCTCCTACAAAGATTCGCAACTTTTTAGGCTTAGCAGGCTATTACAGGCATTTTGTGCCGGATTTTTCCAGAATAGCAGCGCTGCTGATCAAGCTAACACAGAAAAATTTAAAGTTCAGTGGACGGAGGAATGTGAGCAGAGCTTTCAGAAACTCAAAACGTGTCTGACAACTGCACCAATATTAGCCTTACTATCAGGTTCTGGAGGATTTACAATATTCTGTGACGCCTCGAGGGTGGGATTAGGATGTGTTCTCATGCAAAATGGTCGCGTTATTGATTATGCTTCGAGACAATTGAAAAAGCACGAGCAATACTATCCTGCACATGATTTGGAGATGGTTGCAGCGGTATTTGCTCTAATAATTTGGAGACATTATCTATACGGCGAAACTTGTGAGATTTATACTGACCATAAAAGTCTGAAGTATATTTTTCAGCAGAGAGATCTGAATCTTCGGCAGCGTCGTTGGATGGAACTACTCAAAGACTATGATTGTTCTATTCTGTATCATCTTGGAAAAGCCAATGTGGTGGCTGATGCATTGAGCAAAAAATCTATGGGGAGTTTGGCACATATAGCTTCTGTAAAGAGACTTTTGGCCAAAGATATTCAGAGACTAGAAGATACATGTATCAGATTTAGTATCGGAAATTCAGAGGCATTGTTGGCTTGTGCTCAGGCTAATTCTTCATTAGTTGAGCGCATTAAGGCCACCTAATATGAGGATGAACGATTGTGTAAATACAAAGATGAGGGCTTAGATGGTAAAAGCAAGGATAAGATTGTTGAAAGTGATGGTGTTCTTCGAATGGGTGACAGGCTATGTGTAGCAGACGTAGATGGGTTGAGACATGCTATTCGTGAAGAAGCCTACAACTTTAAATACACTATACATCCCGGATCCACAAAAATATACCATGACCTGAAGCAATTTTATTGGTGGGAAGGTATGAAGAAAGATGTTGCTAACTTTGTTTCTAGTTGTTTGACTTGTCAGCAGGTCAAGGCTGAGCATCAACGACCCGCAGGACTACTACAACAAATTGAGATTCCAGAGTGGAAATGGGAAATAATTACTATGGATTTTGTCACTAGGCTACCACGAACCCTTAGAGGTTATGACTCTGTATGGGTGATTGTAGATCGACTGACGAAATCAGCACACTTTTTGCCAGTGAAGACTACCTATGGTGGAGTGAGATATGCATAGATATTGATGAACGAAATTGTCCGACTTCACGGAGTTCCAGTATCCATCATCTCTGATAAAGGATCACAGTTCACTTCATGCTTTGGGAAATCTTTTCAAGAAGCATTGGGTACACGAGTAGATCTTAGCACTGAATTTCTTCCACAGACAGACGGGCAGTCTGAACGTACTATACAGATCTTGGAGGATATGTTGAGAGCTTGCATTCTTGAGTTTGGAGGTAGTTGTGACACTTATCTTCGTTTAGCTGAATTTGCTTACAACAATAGCTTCCAGTTCAGTATTCAAATGGCACCGTACGAAGCATTGTATGGTAGAAGGTGTTGTTCTCCTATCAGATGGTTTGAAGCTGGTGAGACTAACTTATTGGGACCCGACCTAGTACAAGAAGCTATGGACAAGGTCCAGTTGATCAGACTGAGATTGTTTGCAGCTCAAAGTAGACAAAAGTCTTATGCTAATAAGAGAAGAAGAGATTTAGTGTTCACAATTGGGGACAAAGTGTTCCTACGAGTCTCCCATATGAAAGGTGTGATGCGGTTTGGGAAAAGAGGCAACTTGAGCCCCAAGTTTATAAGACTGTATGAGATACTAGACCGAGTGGGAGCTGTGGCTTATCGTTAGGCACTTCCTCCTGAGTTGTCCTTTATCCATCTAGTGTTTCATGTCTCAATGCTAAGGAAATGTATATCAGACTCATCTCAAGTGCTTGAAGCACCTACTATAGCGCTTGATGAGAAGTTGTCTTACAAGGAGGACCGATGGCTATTGTTGATAGGCAAGTAAGAAAGCTACGGTCAAAAGAAATTGAGTTCGTAAAAGTCTTATGGCGAAATCATACAGTTGAAGAAGCTACTTGGGAAGTAGAAAAAGATATGCAAGCGAAGTACCCCCATTTGTTTCAGTCTACAGATACGTGCTTGATTTAAATTCGGGGACCGAATTTCATAAGGTGGGGAGGATGTAATACCCTATATTTTTTTATAAGGGTGTATTGGTCATTAGGAAAATAATAATAATAATAATAATAATAATAGTAATAATAGTAATAATAATAATAATAATAATAAGAAACTAACAGAAAAAAGAGGGGAGCAAATCAATAAAACAAAATAACTCCAAAAAAGGGAAAAGTTAGGAATTAAAACAAAGGGCTGAAGCCCATTAGTACAATTAAAAAAAAGGGTCAGAAAGCTTTAGCTTTCTGAAGCAAAAGAAACAGAAAGCAAACGGCAACAAAAAAAAAAGAAACGAGCAGAGAAAAAAAACGGGTAAAGAGAAGAAGAAGAAGAAGAAAAAGAAGAAAGCTTTGGGTAAAGGCCTTAAGAAGAATTGGGAGTTGAAATTGAAAGTATTAAAGCTCTCCTTCGACTCAAGAGGTTAACCTTCTTCTCCTCATCTGTTGAATTATTTAACTGCATCTATGCAATTTCATGTAGTACAAAAGAATTCAATATCAACTTTTTTTTTTGACAGAAAAGATAATATATTAAACATTGCGGAGTACCATCAGTTACATCATTAAGGAAACTACAAGCCTTGAGGACATTCAAATTCCCCATCTCGGCCAAACTGCAACACACATTAGTACTAATGTTTTTAACCAAATACACATAACTATATTTATCCATTGCTAATTTATTTAAAACAAAAGGGACAAGATTATCAAAAAGCAGGTGTTTTCTTGCATGCTTGAGTGCTTCCTTAGCCATCTTATGAGCTACCTTGTTTTCCTCCCGAAAGTTATGGCTGATCTTCGGTTGCTTCAGCTGGTGCATTAACCACCTGCAAATAACAATAGTCGAGTTGTAAGGGACACAGTTAGAATGTAATATTTTGATTACCTCTGTTGCGTCCGTTTCAACCACCAGTGGTATATAACCATGAGTTAGAGCAATTGTAAGTCCTTCCTTTAGGGCTTCCAATTCAGATTGCAGGGGTGAGCTTGAGGGACTGGAGAGTTGATAACCCATTATCCAGTTTCCTATATGGTCTCTGAATACTCCACCTATGCCTCCCATGTTTGTATTTTCTTTGAAGGCCCCATCTATATTTAGCTTAAAATAATTTGGAGGTGGTTTGTGCTATGCAACTTCAATTGTATGGGAATAGACAGTTAAATGTTCCTTTGTAGTGAGGAGCTTGTACTCTAAAGCTAGAGAGATTGCATGAGAGGGGTTGAAATTGGAGGTCATGTTAGAATGATTATTATTGTTTCTGTTTAACCAAATACACCACAGGACAAATGGGTAAAGATCCTCCCATATAAGGTAGGGGGAGGGGGTGAAAGATTTTAGGTCTCTAATATTATGGATCCAATGAGTGCCGTTTTGACCGGGAGAAAAACTTAAACCTAATGTTGTCCAATAATTTTTAACAGCTTTACAAGCTGTGATGAGTTCAATGGTTTAAGTTCCCCTTTACACACAGGACAAAGAGGATCAATGTTCAAACATATATGTTTTAAGTATGAGCGAGTGGGCAGCATATTATGAAGGCATTTCCATAGCAAAAATTTTATCTTGTTTGTGCAATGAGCATCCCAAATCCATGTAAAATCCACCGAGTTAATATCATTTGATTGAATTATTTTGTAGCAAGTTTTTGACAAGAAAATACCATTTCCTGTTAATTCCCAGTAACAGGAGTCATGGGCATTATGGAGAGGGTGAATGGAGAGGATGGCATTCTTAATGTGTTGAGGAAGCTCAAAGGGAATTTTTGATAAGTCCCAAGTATTATTAGACCAAATATCTTTGATAGTAAGGTTATTGCCGGGAAAAGTGAGAGGACCCTCTATTTGATTTCTTAGCAAAGAGGTTTTTGGGATCCAATTTGTTTCCCAGATGTTCATAAAATAGTTGGTATTTGGGATCCATTTTAAACCTTTGTTGCAAACTTCCCACCCTTTTACTACACTTTTCCAAATAAAAGAGGAGGTATTTAAATTTTTGGATGAACCATAAAGTGAAGTAAGAATTTGAGACCAAGGAAGTTTGGATTTGTGTATGAGTCTCCATGAGAGGTTAGCTAGGGTTACTAGGTATTTTTTATTTGCTGAGTGGATGCCAAGCCCCCCTTTGACCTTACCCTTTGTCAAAGTATCCCAAGAGACTAGGTGAATTTTTTTTTGAATTCATAGTGGATACCCAGATGAAATTTTTCTGGATTTTGTCAATGTGTTTGGTAATCCTAGTGGGCAGGTAGTTGTACTGCATGACGTGGTTAGGAATATTGTTTAGGGATGCCGCTGCAAGAGTTGTCCTCCCTGCCATACTAAGAAAATTTAATTTCCAAGAAGCCAATTTATTTTCTAGTTTATCAAGGATGAACTGGTAATCAGAAGGTCTAGGCTTGGTGTTTGTAATTGGAAAACCCAGGTATTCTCCAAAACTATTACTAATTTTCATATTAAAAAGTTTTGACAAAGCTTTTGAGGTATGAGTGGGGCAGTTTTTGGAGACAATGATTTGGACTTTGACAAATTAATATTTTGGTCTGACAATTTGCAAAAAGAGTTCAGGCAACTGAGAATTGATTTAGGGGATTTGTTTTATCAATCTTACACATTAGGGTTAGGTCATCTGCATAGAATAGGTGGGATAATTGGCATTGGTTCCTTCCCATATTGATGGGAGACCAGGTACCAATATCTACTTGATGGTTGATTTGGATGGACAACATTTCCATAGAAAGGATAAATATATAAGGAGATAAAGGATCTCCCTGCCTAATACCTCTACTAGGAGAGAAGAATCACTCTTACTACCATTAACTAAGATAACTATCTTGCTGGTTGTGATACAATCCATAATTAAGGTAGAGATCTTTGGAGGAAATTAAAATGACGAAGGGTTCTGTAAATAAAAGACCATTCTAATCGGTCGAAAGCCTTTTCTAGGTCTATTTTCATAACTAGGTTTGCCTTTGCACCTTTTTGTTTGTGCATTTTAAGCATTAGTTCCTGAATTGTAATAGCATTGTCACTAGTACGTCTACCCTTGATGAAGCTAGCCTGGTAAGGGCAAATTAAATTTTCTAAAAAGGGTTTTAGTCTATTGGCTATAGTTTTTGAGATTATTTTATAAATTGTGTTACAAAGCCCAATAGGTCAGAAAATTTTCAAATTATTAGCATTGGGAATTTTTGGGATAAGGCAGAGGTAGGTTTCATTTATCCCCTCTGGTAGTTTGCCTGATTCAAATGCTCGATGGCAAAGATTTGTGACAGAGGTTCTTAAAAGCTGCCAATACTTTTGGAAGAAGAACGAATGAAGACCATCTGGCCCGGGTGATTTAAAAGGTTTAAAATTGAAAATTGATTTTTTGAGTTCTGAATGGGCAAAGGATTGTCTAAGGAAGATAAGTTACAAAATTTGTAACTAGGGGGGTCATTTTTAATTGCTGACCAGTCAGAGTGAATGTGGTCCGTAGTGAAAATTTGCTTAAAATAGTTGTGGGTGTGATCCATGATTTTTTGAGGATCATCTATCCAGTTACCCTCAATATCTTTGAAAAACACAATCTTATTAGTTCTTCTATTATTTGTGGCACAAACGTGGAAGAATTTTGAGTTCATGTCCCCTTCATTGAGCCAGCTTATTCTAGAACGTAACTTCCAAAAGTCTTCTTCGATTTTTAAGATATTGTTATAGTCATACTTGAGGGTATTTTCTAGATTATTAAGGAAGGTGCTTAGTCCATAGGAGCTAGACTTCTGTATCCCCTTTAATCTTGCAAGAAATTTTTTCTTTTTCTTAAAAAGGTCTCCAAAGGTTTTATTTTTCCATTCAATACTACGGTTCTTAAAATTATTGGAGGCTACAACAATGTTGGAGTCAAGCCAGCACTCATTAACAATGTTACCAAATTCGGGGTGGCCACACCAATAAGATTCTAGTCTGAATGATTTTGTGAGGGTTGTTGTTTGTTTTGGAATTAATTCATGAAGGATAGGATTATGATCCGAATGAGTTTTTGGCAAATGAATTACAGATGCCTTTGGGAAAATCCTAATCCATTCTTCATTTGCTAGAACTTTATCTAGTCTTTCCATAATACACTTATTATTTATCTTATTGTGATTTGACCAGGTATATTTACAACCTTTAAAGCCCAGGTCCATTAGCTTACAGTAATTTATCCTATTCCATAATTTAGCAGCCCTTCTTCTATTTATAGAGTTTCCCCCTAGCTTATCATCTGCTACAAGAACATCAATGAAATCTCCTCCCAGTAGCCAAGCACCTTTATAATTATCATAAATATTTGTGATATTATCCCACATGTTATTTCTGTTTGAAATCTTTGTACTAGCATAAATGGATGTAAATAACCAAGGCTGTTGAGAAGGGATTACCTCAAGCAGTGCATGAATTTCATTGTTTCTTTTGACGAAATTGTTGACATGCACCAAGTTAGTATCCCACATCACATCCATGCCACCTGATTGTCCCTCTGCTGGGACCTCTATCATATCCGAAAACCCAGATTCATTCATGAGACTACCATGGCTTGTCATCCTTGTTTCCAGTAAGGTGACCATGCAAGGGTGGTGAGTGGCTATTAACTCATGAAAATTTTTCCTAAACTCAGCATTATTTCCTCCTCTGATATTCCAGATAATAATATTTTTAGCACGATTCATTGGGAGATGAGGGTGATGAGGGTGACCATTGGACTGGATTACTTGTGGGAATACTGGGTTCCTCCTTAAAGAGGGAACTAGAATCATGGCTAATTTCCCTACAGTGGGATCTTGGGGTGGCCTCATGTCCATTGTGCATTTGAAAGTGAAGGTGGACATGCTAGAATAAGCCTCTTCTCCCGCCTCTCCTCGAATAGATACACCTTTACTCCATCTAGGTTTGAAGACTCTACCATTAGCTCCCCTATAAGATCTATCTCCCCCTCCATTCCCTCCCCCTCTGGATTTCCTATATCTTGTGGCATATGGGGTTGTGGGACCTGCTGGTCCATATGACCTGGGTTCACTGGCACTTCTTGTTGCATGGGATTCTGAGGCAGCTCCCAGGGCATCAAGATTAGATTCAGGGCAATCAACTCTTGAGAAGGAAACAAGGGAAGCTCTAGACCCATGTTTTGAGGGAGATAAGGGTTTTGAGAGAGGTGGTGGGGCAGGTTCCATTGGGCACGCATGGATTGGACTAGGTTTTTGTTCATCCCGGGTGCTAGAGGTTGCATGATGTTGTTTAACCAAATGTGATTCAAGTAGTTGCTCATTGACAAGTGGAGACCCTCAGACACAATTTGTGCTAGGAATTGTGGGTTGTTGATGAGTATTATACTCTCCTGCCCGTTGATATTCACTTGGAATGATATCCCCCTCCCAATTAGACCTAGCTCTATCCAAGAGGTTGGGTGATGGTTCTAAGGAAGAGGAGGTTGTGCATACACTATTGGGAGTAGGGGCATTTGTTGGGGGAAAGGAGGTAGGTTGTCCATGTGGAGTGCTCTTTAGTTTCTCAGTATTTGGATTAGTCGGAATCTTCTCCGGTTGCTTAATGGTATTCTTGACATTTTTAGGAGAGGAGTCTTGGTAATTTAAGGGTTGAGCGGTTGTGATAGAGGGAATGATTACCTCTATTTGGATGTCACCGGAGAGGTTTAGCGTGTTAGGACATACATAGGATTTTGCATGGGATTTGCTAGGCACGTGTATCGGTGTTTTTGCCATTTATACCAAAGGGTTTATGTGGTTGGAAGAGTTGGCTTCCGCATGCAAAGGAGTGTTAGCTGGTTGTAGGTTCATTTTATTTCTAGAAGGAGTGAAAAGTAGGTTATGATGATTAGTGTTTGAAGGAGAGACCTCCAATTGGCTATCAGTATTAATTAGGGAGGAGTCTTGTTTATTAGCTAATTTCTCTTCTAGTGAATTTGGAAGATTATTGTCAGGATTTGCTTATTGAGCCCCGTTCAATGAATCTATATCGGAGTGGTTTTGGTTTTTTGTAAAGGTGGTATTGCCTAAAACCACAAGCTGTGTCTCAGAATTTAGAGGGCCTTTAGAGGCATCTATTATATTATTTTTGCGGGTAGTTTGGAAAGAAGAAAAATGGGGTATTTGTTGTTCATTTTTAACATAATCATAATTAAGAATTTTTGGAACATATATAATTTTCAGATTAGAAGAAAACTTACCCGTAGTGGAATTGATTAACCTGACATTAATACCTGATTCTTGGAACTCTGAATCTACCTCGTTTGATTTTTGTCGTTGGATTCTCCTGCGTCGTAGGAAGGTGACCGTTTGCCAACCTTCGTCCAGTGGATCTGGTGTTGATTTTTTTGTTTTATTCGTTGGTGTAGGATTTGTCCTTCGTTGTAATCCCCTTCTCCTGACAATCTGTGGTTTTATGGCCCAAGCGACCACATGATTTGCAAAGATAATTGTTCGCTTCATATTGGATTTGTTGCTTATGACTTCCGATAAAGATAACCTTTTTTACTGGTTCGTCCATAGGCACTTCTATGCACAGTCTAGCATACCTTCCTCTTAGGGATGAAGACGTACAAGCGTCTACCTTTAGGAGTTTTCCATTGGCTTTCCCTACTTTTTGTAAGATTTGGCTATCGTAGAATTCTGTAGGTAATTGGGTTAGCCTTACCCAAACAGCCGTATGGCTTTGTTTTGTATTCTTGGCTACGAAGTTTGGTTGCCAGCGTTGGATAGATAAAAGAATCCATAAATAAACCATGCCCTGTCTTGGAGGATATGGTTCATGCTACCTTCATTTTGAAGTTTGAAAATGTAGTAATCATTGCCCAAGTCAATGAGGGGAAAATTTTCTTTGATTTTCCATAGTTCCTGAATTTTTTGTTTCAAAATTTGATGAAGGATTATTTTTCCATGTAGTTTGATTATTAGGGAGTATTTCCAGGGATGGTATATTCTTTGCTTATCTTCAAGTGTGAAGGTAACAGAGAGGGCTAGGTTTTTGTGGTCTTCTTTTGAATGTGGGGCAGACACATCCTCTTGAATATCCATTGGTAGGGTGAGGGAAGATAGAGGGTCCATGATGAGATAAATTTGTTCCCCATTTTCAACTAGTTTTTCTTTAAAAGTAGCTGGAAAGGAATCGATTGGGTTTCCCATGTTGTTTTGATCCCTAGATGAATTACTAGGTATTAAACTAACCGGTGGTTTTGGGGGAATTTTTGTATTTTCTAGGTTGGAAGGGTCTGAATCCATGGTTCTTCTAAGTGTGAGACATAAGTTTGGGATAGAAAAGTTAGAGAGATGGGGAATATCAATTTTCTCTTATATAAAAAGAAATATACAATTACTATGGAGATAACAAAGCTATAAAGGTTTGGTTTAAGCACTGATAGGCCTAATTTTAGAGGAGTAAACTATACTAAATAGTTTTAAATTGATAGAATTATGGACTAGTTCTATGATTAAATATAAATCCACAAATTAAGACTCAAACATGAACCCCGATGGTTGGGTGTTTAAATTAGCTATGAATTAGCCTAAACATGAAAGTTAACATGAGACCGATATTATGTAATTATAGAGTGATTGGAGGAATTTGAACGAATTCCTCGAGGTTAAGCATTTGGTATTTTGGCGGGAGTACTGTGAATAGTAATCTTACCGCAATTTGTGTTTTCAATACTTGCATGATTTACACATGATTTTTAATATGAATATGTTATCGATTATTTTGAGTTTCATGTGGGACAAGTCTTTTACTTGATATGATACCGAAATAGTTATTTGAGATGATTACCGTTATTTTAAATATTCTTGCTATCACTAGATATGTTTTACCGTTACTTGAATTTACTGTTATCGAAATGAAATTACATTATTTGATAAGAAACAAAATGCCCTATATTGTTTTAAAATATTTTCCTATGAGTATATATAGATACTGAGACAAGTATAAATGGGAGTAGACTTTGAAGGATCTCGTAGCTAACGGCGGGTTCGTTAGACCTAATGCACCTTGTATTTACCGATTATAGAGTATATTTATAGTCTCGCTAGCAGAAAGGTAGAACTAGCATACCGTTACCGATTTCCCTCGAGTAGGGACTACCGTTATATTTGACTTCTTGCGAAGAAGTCCAAAGTTATACCGACTACATGATCCGTTAATTGAAACCTCCCAAATGTGAATATTGATATTATACAATGGTTACCGAGCTTATTGTTGATACCCAATTTTTTCCTATATATTTTAAATATGCATAAAAGCCTTCAAAAATAGCATATATATGCATATATAAGCATGCACAAGGCTTTCATTATTTTTCCCATAATTTTAAGGGTGTAAATTGATTTATTTTCCCCCTTTTGTCCATAAAATCTCCAATAATTATTTCCAAAATTATTGTTTTGATAATTCATTTATTTGATTTCTATACTTATGCCAAAATATGGCTAATGTGATTTTTATATATTTTTATAATTACATTTAGTATTCTTTTTAAGCTAAATTGCATGTAATTGCAATGTTAGCCCATTTCAAAATATAATTATATTTTATATGCGTAAAATTGGCCCCTGTATTTTTAAAATATTAATTATGTATTTTAAAATATTTTGGCACCTTAAATTATTTTCCAGATATTACTTATTATTTATTAAAATTAAAATAGGGAAAACTGGTTATTTAAATAATAGCCAAATTTGGCTTTCAATTGTAGCCAAAATCGGACCAATTCCCAGCCCCATCTTCTAATTAAATAACCCTACCCAGACCCAATTACCCCTACCCGACCCAAGCCAATTTAAATCCTGGCCGTTGATCTTTTAGATCAACGGCCCTCGTTCTTCCTTTCCCTTTTAATTTTGAGAGACCCCAAACCCTAAATCATTTTCTTCTAAACCGCTGCCTTCAGATACTCTCTCATCTCCACTCTTATCTCAAACCTAACCCTAGACTCCTCCACTCACCTCCTTCTTCGGTCATCTCCGGCGACTATCTCTCAAACCCCAAGCCTCCAATGGTCACTCCACCGCCTTGCTCATCATCTATAAGGCCCTCAAGGGTCCTGGGCCATGTCTATTGGGACCTAGGGTTTCTGATTCTATTGTTCGAGGCTTCTCTGGTGTGATTTTGGGCAAAATCACACCATAGGTATTACCATTTGTGAGGTTACAACAGGTTCTTTTGATTTCTATTTGGGTTTCCTTTGAAACCCTAACTCTCTTCTGAATCTCTCAGATCCGTGTTATTTTCATGCTTTAAGCCTGTTTCCTTCTATGATTTGCTTATTCTCGAGCTTTCCTCTGAAATATCCTCTACTCTAAATCATTTTTACTTTCGTTGAAAACTAGGGTTTTTTCGGAGTTCTTTCTACACCTGTTTTAACCGATTTCCTTATGATTAAACCTTTTTCCCTTGTTTATTTTGACCGATCTTATGTTCCTACTATTTTTTAACTTGACTCTGTTAAAAGCCCTAATTTTTAAAAGATTTTCATTACTTCGTTTCTATGTGTGCTAGCATGATTTTCTCTACTTCTTTTTTGTGTATTAGCATGATTTTCTTTACTTCGTTTCTGTGTGTTAGCCTGTTTACCTGATTCTTGTTAATCTCTTGTGGTCCCCCATGCTTCGAATATGTTCTGCTGAATCTTTAGCTTACTTATATCATCCCTATATGATTGTGTTTGCTCATCTCTTGTTTCTTCTTGTCTATATAACTGACCGTGTTTGTTTGCTACTCCTGTTCATTCGTCTCTATTTATATGGTGAAATATACAGAATCATGACTCCCCATGATTGATTCTGATTTTCCTTAATTGATGGTGATTGAAAGATCTTCTTTTAAAGCCCTAAAAGCTTTACCTCGTCTGTTTATTTTAACTGATTTCAATACCTTATTTAGCATGGTACTTTGTTTACTTAGTCTTTCCTTAATTGGGTTTTTTCTAAAGTTGGTCCTAATTGACTACTCTATGCCTACTGATCCTTGACTCTCTCCTTATTTAATCATGCACTGATTCTTCTTCCTGCTTTATATGGTACTGAATCTTTCCGTTTGATTTTAATTCCCTTAACTTAAGGAAGTACTTCCTTGACTCTCTGATTGATTGATTCTGAGTTCTTAAATTAGTGTACTACTATGATTTTTACCTTATTCCACTACCTATTTTCAACTATAAATACTCTAAGTCTTTCACAAACAAGGCACCGGCACTTGGCTTTCAGAAACTCCTCTCTTATAAAAATCTCTGTTTCTCCCTTCTCCCTTGTGTTATTTGCTACTATTAGCCGGCTGCAAGCCAAGGCTAATCATCTGTACCCTTTGGTTCTTTCATTCTGCTTGCTTCTATCTTCACTGGTATGTCCTAGTTTAACTTAAAGCCTCAACAACAACATGTTTCTCTTCTTGTTTCAGTTTCTTTTATTTCTAGCCTGCTTTTACTTGTGGTTCTGTTGTGAAGTTTGTAGTTAGGCTATATTATCAGCATGCTAGTATGACTCCCCTCCCTTTTAATTCATGTATTCCCTTGTGTGATTCAAGCATGCCTGGACAATTGTTCTCTTTACCTGCTGTGTGCTTACCATTCTTATGAATCCCAAATCCTTATCCCCCCTATGAGTCTATGTTTTTCCTGATTGGTTTGTGATGATGCCAGTTTCAACTATTTCTGAGCATGTCCAAAACCAGTCCAAATACCCTTGCTAGGGTTATGTGTTTGCAGTCAAATGCCTGTGTATTCCCAAGCCCTTGACCCCTGTATGACTTTTGAGTTCAGCTGGACTTTGTGACTACTGAAGTACTTGATTTTGTATACCACTACAACATTTTTTTCGGACAACCTCTATTACCTTATTAATTGCTTTCATAAACAGACTTTTAAGTCCAGTCTTTAATAAATTTTCTTTCAACCTGTGTCCTGCACTTCCACTTCACTCTTAGTTAATAAGTTCTGCCCTCTCTAGTATGTGTACTGCCTTGGGATCCTCTTGAAAACCCTCTGAACTCTGGCATACTGAGGCTGGCCTTTCCACACTGTACTGGTTTAATGCTTGGCTACTAAGTCTAGGTGTAAGCATTGCCCGGGGTCCTTGAGACCCTTAGGGAACTTTGATGCACCTAGACTCTGATTTGTCTATGGAAACGAGGCTTGAAAGACCATTGGAGGCTTCTGGGAAATTTGGGCCTAATTGCAGGCTCTCTATAGAATAGCTTCTTGATTTTCTATTTTTACTTATGTAATTCATTTATTGGTCTGTAATAATTTGGAAACAGAAATTTGGGGGTGCTTACTAAAAAGGGATGGGTAGATGTATACTTTGTGGGGTAACATGGGTAGAAATCCTGCTCTTAGGATCTTACTATTAAAAATCTGCCTGCTTTACTCAACAGAAAACATGCTCATAGGGATTTACTCTTTTAAAACCTGATTGCTTTGCCTAATAGAAATCATGCCTATAGGATTTCACTATTAATGTCGTTTGCATCATGATAGAAATCATGCCTATAAGGACTTCATTTCCAGTGTCGTTTGCATCAAACAGAAATCACGTTCTTAAGATTCTGCATTTTCGCCATGTTAGAATTCATGTTCATAGGGCCTCAAACAACCGTGTCTTTAATCATTTCAAATATAGACATCATGCCTGTAGGGATTGCCATCCGCAATTACGTCCAGTATTCTAATTAGCCTAACGAGTCAATTTCATTTTTGTCTAGTATACTTCTTAAAACTGGCCTTATTAAGTGATGACATTTCCTGAAACTAGTTCTTTCAAATTCGGCTTAACCTCATCAGATATCCTGCTTACAGGTGTCAAAAGGGTCTATTCTGAAAACTTGTTTGTCTCTCCACTAATGTATATACACAGTACTGCACATAGGCAAGCCTTAGGGTATTTTTCAAAACCTGTATTTCCATGAAGTTGTTTCCATCGTTCTAATAAGCTGTTTAAAAGGAGTCACTAAGAAACTATTAGGTTATAACTTCTGAATCTGAAAGTGGTCTATTTCTGCATAACCGCTTAGAAATCCTGCTTTAGGACTTTGATTAATAAAGACCTTAACTGTGTTTGAGTTGTGCTATTTGTATGTTTGTTTGAGGAGGAAATTGTGAGCCTCTTAATTGTTCCCATTATGTGAAAGTCCTAAATTTTTTTGACTGTCGCCTTAGATTTTCGCCTTTAAAACCTTAGGGGTACGTCTAGAACCACACATAGGTAGAGGTCCTAACACCCTCTGGGACCGTTAAGAAGGGGCGGGTAGCAGCACGCAATATGAATCAATGACCAAACACTCGCTTTGCATGACCAATAAAGGGGTGGGAAGGCTAGACATGGATATGATGACCGGTGCGCTAATGCCATGCGTAGCCCCTTTTCAAGGAGTGATTACCGGGCATTGTACTGATGTGATCCTATAGGCTGACCAACATAGGACCTCCCTCTCCCCAAATCCTCTTTACTTGAAGCTTTATTTTCCTTTTTATACATGGAACCTGTTTAAATTCTTACTTCTTTATTTGAGTTATACAATGCCCAACATGCTCTGGTTGCAATTATTTGTTTCAACTGTTTGTTTATTTTGGACTAATTTGTGAATGTAAGTTCGGCCGGGACCCACAGTTGTGGACCAAGAGGGGTGCCTAACACCTTCCCCTCGAGGTTACCTCAAGCCCTTACCCTAATCTCTGGTAATACAAACTAACCCAAGAGTTAATTACTCTAGGTGCCCTAACGCACCTTAACTCGTTAGGTGGCGACTCTTCAAATACCCAATTCCCAAAAGGAAATGAGTCATTACTGTTGATGCCCAATTTTCCCTAAGTATTTTTCTTGCAAATACTTTCAAAATAGCATGCCCAAGTGTTTTAGTATTTTTCCTAATCTTTAAAGGATTTCTAAATCAATTTTTAAATCAATTTATTGCCCATTTTAGCATTACAAAAACCAATAATTATTCCCAAAATTATCATTTTGGTGAATAACTTATTTTACTCTCATATTTATACCAAAATATAGCTAAGGCAATTTTATACATTTTTTACAATTTATTTAGTATTTTAAAGGATAAATTGCATGTAATTGCAATTTTAGCCTATTTTAAGAATTAAAAGCATTCTATAATTATGAAATTGGTTCCAACATTTTTAAATTAATATTTATATATTATTAACTGATCCAATACTTTTAATTTGCTTTCAAACCATTTTTACTATTTTTATAAAATAAAAGGGGGAAAACTGGCTATTTAAAATTTGGCCTCATTTCGTTTCAATTGCAGCCCCATTACATTTGGATTATAGCCACATTGACCCTCCCCCCCCCCCCCTAATTGACCCAATTCTGAATCCCAACCGGACCAGCCCAATTCCATACCCTTAACCCGTTTTAATTACCCGACCCAAACCCCTTTTAATCCAGGTCGTTGATCAATCTGATCAACGGCCACGATCTCCCCTTACAATTTTAATTCACCCAAACCCCCAACCCTAACTCATTTCACTCTATCAGCCGCCCCTGAATTCCTTTCCTCTCTCAAACTCTCTCAAACTCTCTCGAAGGTTCTTGAAACCCTAATCGTCTTCCACCATGTTCAACCTCAATCTCACCGGAATCCATGGCCTCTCAGGCCATGGATGGCCTATGCTCACCTCCCTCTGCTCTTGAACGCTTGGTGTTCGAAGTTTTGAGGTCTGACCTCGATGGTGTCCGTTCAGATCTTCTCCAATTCAAGGTTCTATGGCCTCTCCGGCCTTGCTCCGGTGTATCCAAGCATTATGAGCCTATTTCCGACTTAGCTGACTTAGATCGGACCTTTTCCAAGCCTTTATCATTCTAGGGTTCCTCTGAAACCCTAGCTATTCGAGGTTTTCTCTGTTTTTTTTCTTAAATCTGTTCTATGCCCGTGCTCTACTTGAGTTCTTAAACGTTTTCCCCAATTTTTTCTTTCAAAAATTTCTTCTCTTCGATTTAGGGTTTCTGAAAAGTTTAAAATGTTTCTCCGACTATTCTTTTCCTTTTTCTTTGTGTATATTTGTCACGCATGTGATTCTACTACTTTCTTATGTTTTCTACTATATATGTTCTTCTGTGCCTTGTCTGTCTACTGTGTTTATACACTACGCTTACATGTTCGTCCTATTGTGTTTTTCCTATACGTCTTGTTGATATACTTTTCTGGTATTTTGTGTTCTCCTACTGTATGTACCTCCTACTGAGTTCTTAAGTTCTTTGTTTACTTTTTTACTGGACCTTGTTTGAGTTCTCTTTAAACATCTTTCGTCTACTGCTTTCTTAAGTGTTATACTACCTCTTCTCTCTTCTGAACTTGTTTAAGTCCCAGGTTTTTCTTAAACATGTTCTTTCTACCCTCACTATGCTCCTAACCAGTTTCTTCACTTTGTTGTTTCAAACTTGCTATTGTATCTGTGGTTTTCTCATAAGTCTTTGAAAGAGACCTCTGAGCCTGTTTCAATTATTTGTCTCCTTGTCTCTGTATTTGATTCGAGTTGGAAACCCTAGGATTTGGGGTTTTGGCGAGTTTTGATCTTGTGTTTGGACTAGGGTTCTATTTTGGGAACCCTAGACTCTCTCAGACTCATTCTGAGTCTATAAACTGAACTTGGACTTCTTTGTTTATGACTCTGAACCTTTCTATGCTAGACTCTTCTATTGATTGGTATGACAGTTCTTCGTGCTTGAGCATCGCTGTATGTTTTTATATGTGTGATGAATTCTTTTTTTCCAACATATGATTGATTCAAAATCCTTTTCTTTAGGTTTGATTGATTGTTACTGATTTTTCCTTAAGTAAAACCTTTCACCACCTTTTCTGACTGGATTCATCCATACCAAATTCAAACCTTGGGTTTTACTGGCTGTTTAATTGATTTCCTTTTCTTATTTGCACAAACCGTGTGCTGTCAAGACTTTTCCTTAAATATACCTCTATGTATTTACCCCTCTTGTACTGCTTTGAAAAGGTGTTTGATTGGTCCCTTTCCTTAATTATTTTTACCCGTTTGAAATCAGAATCCCTTAATTAAAGGAAAACCTTGTGAAATTGATTTCCAAACTATTTTCTTACCCATTTCTTCTTGCTTTCTACACTATAAATACATGGCTTTCTTTAAACATAAAAGGATAGAGAACACGATCAAACAACTCTCAATTCAATACTTTCACAACCTCGAATTCAACTTTTCAGACACTTTCAATTACACACTCTCAATTCAACACTTTTACACTACTCAATCTCATAGTTCTCTTCTAAATCATAGCATCCTGCCTATTTACTTGCAATTTGGCTTTACAAGACTACTGCTTTCTTTCTCTTGTTTTCCTGAAACTGGTATGTTCTAATTTAGTTTCCAGCCTCATTCCAATATGTTTATTTTACAGCTTCTACAATCCTGTCTATGCTTAGTGTCAAATATGTATGATGTTCTCTTTGCATCTGTTTCTGCTGTGAATCCCTATACCCCTATTCCCCTCTATGTGTTTGAGTTAAAGTTTAGAACATGGCAACATCCAAATTGCTGCTCATGTCTGGACTAGATCCTTTAAGGGATCCTAACTCCCAAACAATGTGTCTAAACAGGCTGGTCGGNCCTATTCCCTTTTCCTCTCCCCTTTCACGAGTTTACCCCTTCTGCACTTACACTCTCTCCTAGTTTCTAATTCTGACCCTCTCTTGCGAGCCTTGCTTTGGGACCTTGAGTTCCCTCTGAACTTGGACACCTGAGAGCTGGCCCTTCCACCCTGCACTATGTCTTAATCCTGTAATGTATTTGGGTGTGAGCACTGCCCAGAGTCCACATGAGGCTCTTAGGGAACTATGACACACCCTAAATGAGAGAAAGGCTTTTGAAATCGGATCTTTGGAGTTGGTTCATCTCATGTTTCAGACAAGGAGCCTGAATTAGGCTCCCCTTGGTTGTACTTTTAATTTCTGATGTAATTTTGCTTTTCTTATTTCATTCTGGGTTGTAATAACTTTGTAATAAACTTTCGGGGATGTTTAGTGAAAAGAGAGGGGTGACTATGCATGAAAAGGGTAGATAACTTGCCTATAGGAATCTCTAATTTCAGTGTCTTTCATATAATTACCATGCCTATAAGATTTCTGCACTTTCATATAGTTACCATGCCTATAAGATTTCTGCACTTTCATATAGTTACCATGCCTATAAGATTTCTGCACTTTCATATAGTTACCATACCTATAAGACTTATGCGTTTTCATGTAGTTATCATGTCTATAAGATTTCTGCATCTCATTTAGCTATCATGTCTATAAGAAACTTTGCATTCTCATTTAGATACCATGACTATAGGGATTCTGCACTTTCATGTAGATATTATGTCTATAGCTTCTGCACACGCACGTAGAGAATATGCCTATAGGTCTTTTCTGATTCTTGCATACCCGCTTTTCACTAGGCAAACGTGTTTATAGGCCTTAAGTAAAACAATGCAACACCTAGATATCATGTTATAGGATTTCTGCACTTTTCTATGTCTATAACAATGTTTTAAGTTGGCAAACACATAGAAAGCATGCCTATAGGTGCTCTAACTCAAATCTGAATAGCCTCACTCGCTTATGAGTCTAAAATTAGCAGTAATAATGCGTTACCAACAGCAGGACTCGTGTTTTCTAAAATTCGTTTTTAACTGGCAACTTCCCTTTAAATCAGCATGTAATCAGTTCATTTTCTTATTTCTGAAATCTGTAGACATCATGCCTATAGGTTTTCGTCTATCACTTAGGCAAGCCTTAGGGTAAAAGTTATAAACTGCAACAGTTTTTATTAACTGCAACCAGCGGGCAGGTCTTATTCGGACTTCTTATCTGAAAATATGTGATAAATCAGCCTGCTTTAACTTTTAAGTTTTATTTAGACCATAATCAGTACGTGCAAGACATGCTAAACTATATGCTTTCTCTGATCTAAGGAGGTCTGTTTGAGCCTTATGTGTTTGAATGTCTTTCCCATATTTGCTCTATGTGTTTTGATTGTCGCCCTAGAATTTTGTCCTTTTAAACTATAAAACCTCATACCCTTTCCCTTTAGGATTAGTAGTCCCAAATACCTCCGCGACTGATAGGATTGGGGCGGGTAATAGCATGCAGTAAGTGAAACGAGACCATTCCGTGTTTAATACCTTAATGGGGTGGGGAAGGGTAGATTTGGATATGATGACCACGCGATAACACCACGTGTATAAGTGGTTACCGGGTGTTGTGTGGGGTGATCCATATTATTTATAAACCTAGGACCCCCCTCTCTTTTACTTGTTTATTTCATTGTTTATTTTCAAATTTCTCAAACTATTTTTTTTCTCTCAAAATTCAGCTTTTCTTTCGTTTCTTTTCACTCCATCTATTTGCAACCTTTATGTGAAAATCCCCTCTTATTTGAAGCCTTATTTGTCTATATGTTATTTGTACCCTAAAGTCACAACAATAGCTTGGCCGGGAACCACACTAGTGGATTCTGAGGGGTGCCTAACACCTTCCCCTTGGAATAATTTCAAGCCCTTACCCAATCTCTGGTTATCCAAACAAAACCCTTCTTAGTGTCCTAATGCACTTTAATCATTAGGTGGCGACTCTTCACTTCTCTTAAACCCAATTCCCAAAAGGGAACGAATTGTCCTCCCAAATGTCATAAACCCGATTTCGCGAGAAAAAGGGAGCATCTACAGCATGGGGACTCTGCTGGGGATTTCTTTAAGGCTTTTACCATTTCATGCTATTTGTGACTTTATGCTTCTTATATGTCTTTATTTGTTTAAACCCTTTAAGTTTTTTTTCCTCTTCTACTCGAAATTGACTTGGCTCTTTGTCTCTTTACTTTATTTCTTTAATGCTTTCTTTTATCGCTTTCCTTTAATATTGAAACTTATGGAAACTGTTGTAATTATAACGTGCAAATACGTGACAACTTGTTTGATTATTGTAACTGCATATTCAACATCATATTCCACTCGTGCCAAACAAATACCATAGCAACGCTTATAATGAGTGGTTGCGCCCTTCTCGATATATCACCCCCTAAATCAGGTCAAAGGCGTATTTGCGGTAAAACCAGTCGATCAACGGTGTAGTCGACGGTTCCGCGCCTTTCCCTCTTGAGTTGTCCGCTCAAAGGGTACCAGTCTAATACCCCATAGAAACCTTACTCTGTTTAATCGTGCATGAATCATGTCAAACCTAGCCGAGTCAGTTATGTTGTCCGCATAATGACTCTTTAAGATAGCCTCGTCCAAAGTCCACTGGGTTTCCCAAAACCCAAACGGACACTACCACGTTCTGTGCATTTATTTGGAGAACTAAATGCTTTTATGCCAATTGTTGATACTAAATAGTCGAGCCTGGTGGGGGTAAGGGCCTAACCCTCTTGTCTTGCAGAAAATGAGGCACGAAGTCCCCAGATTCGGCATGGTCACCAACATCCACCCCAAACTGCTAAGCTGGTGGAAGGATCTTCATTCCAGCGATCAGACTCTTGTCCGGAAATACCTAGGAAATCTACCTTCTCTCTTGGAAATTCAACCCAACAACAAAATCATAGAAGCTGCCACTCTATTCTGGGATTGTGATAGGTCTGTGTTCCGCTTTGGAGACATTGAGATGACACCCTTGCTTGAGGAAATAGGAGGACTGGCTGGAATACCGTGGGAAACTCCGGGTTTGTTAATGCCGGAAAACCGCAAGGGTAGAGGTTTTCTCAAAATGATGGGTCTAAAGAAGAATCCAGACTTGACATGTTTGAAGGAGTCGTACATTCCCTTTGACTACTTGTACGAAAGGTACGGTCACAGCAAATCTTACCGTACTTATCCTGACGAGTTCGCCCTTACATCATTGGGGCATATCCATCGAAGGGTCTTTGTCTTCATGTTCTGTTTCTTGGGGATGATAGTGTTTCCAATGAAGAAAGCAAGAATCCATACCAGGCTAGCTATGGTCACCAAAACTCTAATGGAAGGAATTGACGGACAACCATTCAGTCTTGTGCCAATGATCATTACAGAAATATACCGAGCCCTAGAAAGGTGTCAACAAGGGGCCAAACACTTTGAGGGTTGTAATCTGCTACTTCAACTATGGCTCGTGGAACATCTCCAAAGGGGTGAGTACCGACAGGAAATCCATCGAAGGGACTGGGACGATCATATCGCTTTCCATCACCCAAAGCGAATGAATTACATGCCCAATATGTTCGCCCAACCAGAGAATGCTAGAGAATGGGTCGAACTCTTTGATAACTTGACTGAGGACCGAGTACAATGGATGTTCGAGTGGTTCCCTACTGAAGAATTCATCGTTCAATCCAGGGATGCGCCATTTCTGATACTGATCGGTTTGAGGGGGACCTACCCTTATGTCCCTCTCCGAGTTATAAGACAGGCTGGCAGGAAGCAGGTTATACCAAGGGTCGACAAGATGAGTCACTTCCGGGCTGACTTCCAGAATGACGATAGCCCTTACAGGTGCCAGGCTCAGCATATGTGGCATTGCAAAATTGTCTTGGGAAAGGACACCATTGAACCAGACAGATACCATGCTGGTTGTACCCCACACTATTCAGGCTGGCTGGAGGACAATCACAATGGTTTGGGTCAACCCGGGTTTGTTCGAGGTCACAGGATCATCGATGAAAAGGCTGAGGCACAAGTCAAGTACAACCAACTGCGCAAAAGGATTCTGGAATGTGAAAATGAGCACCGTGAAATACAAGAAGCCAATCAAAAACTAATTGAAGAATGGAAGGATATGGCTGTCAACGCCAACAAACGACTGGTCTGTTTAGAGCGGGGTATAGTGGAACTGGAAAAGAAGTTTCTAAAGAGGATCGAGGATTGCCAGAATGCTGAAGGAAACGAAGGTGGACACCTGGCCAGAGCCTACTTACTGCTAGGACTTCGTGAGCTGGTGAAGCTGTTCGACGGAGCCAACAATGCCGAGTCTGGGGAAGGTCCTTCCGGGACCAAATAGATAGGAATTTCCATTTTCGCTTTATAAGATGTAATAAGGCCAATGGACATTAGTGACTTTTTCTTTCTTATTATTTAGTGTCGTTTTGGGATTCGTCTACCTTTTTATCAATAAAATGAGGCATTTAGCATTCTAAGTTCTCCAAATTAACTTGTCACTAGGCCTACCTCGGGCACAACGAGGTCCCCAAAATTAGGACGCGCTTCATATTTCCTGCACTACGTGTTTAAATATTGCAACATTTCCTTACGATCCTTACTGACTTATCACCTTTTTGTTTTTACTTTTTTGTTTATTCCCCTCCCCAAAGGTTAGTTCGTGAACTCTGGCAACATCAGTATATTTTACAAGATCCAGGGGCCCTCCACCTACTCCTCCTCCCAGTCCTGTCAGACACAAAGTAAAATAAGAATGGAAGATTCGAACAACTCAGCTTAATGGGTAGAGGTCACTCGTGGTGCTCTAATCCCCAAGGAAAATACCTCTCAACTAGAACAAAAACTATTGACGTTCCAAGAAGAACTTGACCAAGTCCGGAATTTGGCAAGTCTGTCATTTTCCCTCACCACTCCAGAAGTTACTTTCCCAAATACTCAGAATCCCATACCTCCACAAAACATCCCAAAGCAACCCGCTCCTCACCACCACTGCAATACTTGCCACACTCCCAACGATACTCCACTACTCATCCCGGAACCTTTGAACTCCACAAATGACTACTGCCACACCCAACACAACACCCCCATCTACGTGGAGACTGTGCCACACTCCACCCAGCCCATCTCAAGCACACCCGAGTCCAATGATAAGGACTCGCTCATCCGAAATTTGGCCGAAGAGCTTAAAAGGTTGACCACCAGAATTCGAGGCGTTGAAGGAAGTAAGGGAATTGAGGGGCTAAATTATGAAGATCTATGCATACAACCCGATGTCGAACTGCCCGAGGGGTACAAACCTCCCAAGTTCGAAATGTTTGATGGTACAGGGGATCCCAGGGTTCACTTGAGAACATACTGCGACAAGCTGGTCGGAGTAGGAAGAGATGAGAAGATCCGCATGAAGCTTTTCATAAGGAGCCTGAAAGGAGATGCTCTGTCTTAGTACATTAGCCAAGACCCGAAGAACTGGTTGGACTGGGTAAGTATGGCGTCCGACTTCATGGATAGATTCAGGTTCAATACTAAAAATGCACCGGGTGTGTTTTACATTCAGAATTTGAAGAAGAAACCCACAGAAACATTCCGCAAGTATGCCACTCGTTGGAGATCAGAGGCTGCTAAGGTCCGGCCTGCTTTAGAGGAAGAACAAATGAACAAGTTTTTCGTCTGGGCTCAGGATCCGCAATACTATGAAAGACTGATGCTTATCGACAATCATAAATTTTCTGACATCATCAAGCTAGGAGAAAGGATCCAGGAAGGTATCAAAAGTGGTATAGTTACGAACTTGGAAGCCTTGCAAGCTACCAATAAAGCTCTACAGTCTGGTGGTACGTCCAAGAAAAGGGACATAGGCGCCGTAATGGTTGCACAGAGAACCAAATCACCTGTCAAATACCAAACTTATCCAATGCCTCCACTTACATATCAGCCCACTCCAAATTACCAAACACCCTCACCATCCTACCAAACTATAACGACCCGACCGGTCGTTTTGAGCTCTAGCGCGTCGTTCAGCGGTTTGAGGGCATGAGCAGCTTCATTTCAGGCATTATGACTTGTACGCGTGGTCCGAATTGAACTTCGTGAAGTCCGGAGTTGATTTGGAAAGAGAATTCTCATTTTGGGAAGCTTAAAGTTGGAAGAATTAACTAGGATTGGAATTTTGAGTAAATGACCTCGGAATCGGGGTCTGAAGGTTCCAGCAGGTTCGTATGATGATTTCAGACTTGGTCGTATGCCCGGTTCGGGTTTTGGATGATCCGGGAGCGTTTTGGCGCCTATTGTGGAAGTTAGCATTTTGGAAGAAATTTTATAAGTTTGGCTTGAAATGCATTTCAGTGTTATCGATGTCCGTTTGGGATTCCGAGACTGGGAATAGCTCCGTATGGTGATTCGGGAGCTGGGAGCGCGACCGAAAGTGAATTCGAAGGTCCGTAGGTCATTTTGGAGTCATTTGGCTAAAGATAGAAGTTGAATGTTTTTAAAGAGTTTGACCGGAAGTTGACTTTTTGATATCGGGGTCGGATTTTGATTCCGGAAGTTGGAGTAGGT
>NW_017672101.1:0-1731 GCF_001879085.1 Nicotiana attenuata
GCCTCCAAACGTCCTGCATCTAACCACAAGCAATGCAATACGATCAATATAGGCTAAATTAATCAATTGCACAAGAAAAATACCAAATTATAGCAAAAATCCGAAATCGGCTCAAACCCGG
The DNA here is from genome assembly GCF_001879085.1 of Nicotiana attenuata. Taxonomy (NCBI): domain Eukaryota; kingdom Viridiplantae; phylum Streptophyta; class Magnoliopsida; order Solanales; family Solanaceae; genus Nicotiana; species Nicotiana attenuata. Next base: position 122 of record NW_017672101.1, read on the forward strand.
CACCGGGGCCACGTCTTGAAATACGAAAAATGTCACAAAACCCCAAAGCCCATTCACTCACGAGTCTAACCATACTAAATTCATCAAAATCTGACATTATTTCCCCCTCCAAATCCCCAAAATCCACTCTCCAATTCTCATGCCCTTATCTCCCAAATTACACCTCAACACCACAAAATCTAGGTGGAAAAATAATTGGGGAAAAAAGATTTATGATCAAAAGCAAGCACAAGAAGCTTACCGTAGAATTCCCCTCGAAAATCCTCTTCAAAATTGCCTAAGCCCGAGCCCAAAATGTTGAAACAAGACTAAAATCGCGAACCCTCATTTTTAAATATCATGCCCAAGTTTTTCGCACATGCGGCTCATTCACCGCATCTGCGGAATCGCTTCTGTTGACAAAGTTCCGCTTCTGTGGAAATAACTGACCGTCCATCGCACCTGCGGTCCAAACATGCACCTGCTCCCCATAATTCGCTTATGCGACCATCTCAGGTGCGGGAACTTCATTGCACCTCCCACTTCTGCACTGCTCCTCCAATCTCACATATGTGATGTTGCTCGCTTCTACTAGCTCGCACCTACGATGAGACATCTGCAGGCGCGATTATGACAGCTGAGTTCAACTTCAGCAGCCTTCTAATTTCCAAACTTGTTCCGTAAATCACTCAAAATCAGCCCGAGGCCTTCGGGACCACAACCAATCGTACTAACATGTCCCATAACATCATACGAACTTAGTCGAACTTGAAATCACTCAAAACAACATATAAACACCAAATTTCCCACGGATTCAAGCCTAAGAATTTATAAATTTCCGAATTCTTCAAACGATGACGAAACCCGCCAAACCACGTACGAATAACCTCAAATGTTTGCACACAAGTCAGAAATGACACCACGAACCTACTCCGTCTTCGGAAAATCCAATCCGACCCCGATATCAAAATTTCCACTGCCGGCTAGAATCGCCAAAATTCTAACTTTCGCCAATTAAAGCCTAATTCTACCATGGACCTCCAAATCACATTCCGGACGCGCTCCTTAGTCCAAAATCACCTACCGGAGCTAACAGAACCATAAAAATTCAATCCGGGTTGTTTATGCATAAGTCAACATCCGGTCAACTTTTCCAACTTAAACTTTCTCACAAGAGACTTAGTGTCTCAACTCACTCCAAAATCACTCCAGACCCGAACCAACTAACCCGATAAGTCATATACAGTCGTAGAACACAAAAGAAGCAGAAAAATAGGAGAACAGGGCTACAAATATTGAAACGACCGCCCGAATCGTAACATAAGTCATGAATTCGGTTTCAATGGACAGATAGATCATTTAATGAGGAAGATAGATAATCGCAAGGGTGGCTTTTTCTGGTGGAAGTTACACGACGTGTTAAAAGGCGTCTTTTGGAGTATTTAATCAAAGTGTTTTAGTTTGTTCTATTTAGTTGAATAAAAATAAAAGGAAATTTTCAAAAATGGAGAAAATAGATGAACATAAATGCTGGTCTAGGAAGGTGCCAAATAACCTTTTTAGCCCCTGTTTTATATATTTTGTATAAATTATATATTATAGAGAGAAATTTTATTTGTTATTTTCTCAAT
>NW_017672101.1:2966-8282 GCF_001879085.1 Nicotiana attenuata
AGTTGTTAGAGAAAGTACATAATTTTTAGTTAATTTTTAATTTTGACATATCTTAATTACCTTTTAGTCTTCGCGTTCTCTCCGAATATCCTTGCAATCAAAGGATAATATTATTTACTTTTTTTTCTCCTATACCTTTATGGTCCCCAGTACTTTAAATTTTAATTGAAAAATTAATGACGCTACTTAGTTGGCCTTAATATAATGATGGAGCCTTGCGAGAGTGGGAACATAATTGGGAAAAAGTACTAATATCGAGTGGAGTCTAGTTCAAGTGATGAAAATGATTAAAGTTGGGCAAAAACCATAAAGATGAGAAAAAATTTACTCCCATGTATACTTGAATGTGTTGCTGCTCGCGTCACGTGCTAGGTGTCGAGCATGCCTAGGAAGCTAAATAAGCTTGTCTGATTTGTGTTTGCCAAGGCGAGCTCAGGCAGTGTGACGACCCAAAATTCCATCAATGGTCGTGATTGTACCTAATCTTCAAGACAAGATACGCCAATCACGCAATTATTTAAAAATAAAAAAAATAGGATATAATACGTCTCAAATTACCATAAACAGCGGAAAAGAGCTCCAACAAAGCCAAGATAAAGGTACATAAGCCAAACTCCCAAAACCAGGTAATATAGATTTCATGAGCTCCAAACTGAATACATAACGAGTCTCAAAAAGTACAATACTATATGAAAGTAATACAATAGTATGAAAATAGTGGAAGAGGACTCCAAGGGCTGCGGCATCCATACACAACTACCTTGAATTCTCACGAACAGTCCAAAGCTCACTCTCGAGGCCCACTACCTCCAACACCCAAATCTGTTGTCACGACCCAAAATCAAACCGTCGTGATGGTTCCTATCGTGGTACTAGGCAAGACAACTACTCAACCATTTAAACATAACAAAAGCTTTGAAAAACACTGAAGATGTTAAATTTAAGGAAAAACCCTTTAATAACAGAATAAAACTCGCAACTCAATACAAATCTCTCCCAAAACTGGGGTGTCACCGAGTACATGAGCATCTATACAGGGATATAGTCTAATACAATGTCTAGGGAATAAGAACTGAAATATAAATGAAGTTACGGAGGGAGAGTCATGGTCTGCAAACGCCATGCAACTACCTCGATAATATCCGAAGATCTTGACTCCACAACTCAGCAGCCGCCGTGACCGAAAGCACCTCAATCTGCACATGAGGTATAAGGTGTAGCGTGGGTACAACCAACTTAATAAGTAACAAATCTAACCTTTGGACAGAAAGTAGTGACAGACTCATCCGGTATATCTAAATATAGAAATAACAGTGCAGAAATGTAGGCATGTCTTTAAGTTCAACAATTAAACTCAATACAGTAAGATAGATCAATTCTAAATGATATGAAGAATATAACTTCTCTACTTCTACATGCCAATGCAAATGCTGTATGAGATGCACCATGCTGAAAGTCTCGTGTGCTCACACTCTCGAAATGCTCAATCTCTTAGTACTGTATATGGCCAATTCGTCCCAAGGAAAATTCATCTTGGATTATATACATCAACTAACCATCAATCACTTAATACTAGGTTGGGACAATTCAACCTGTGGGGAAGATCCATCCCCAGGTATAAATGCTTCCGATAAGATCCATGTCCAGGAAAGATCCTTCCCTCAATATAAATCAACCGCTCTCACTAGGGGTGTGTGCAGAATTCGGAGGGGCTCCTTCAGCCCAAACGCTATCATAAATAAGTAAATCCCGCTGCGATATGCAGCCTGATCCCATAAATGTCACTCATAATCAGGCCCTTGGCCTCACTCAATCATCAATCTCTCCAGTCTCTCTTTTACGGGTACACAATGTCATGAAACTAGCATGAAAATGATGATATATTGTATCAATAAATAACAACAGAGATTGGGATATGATATGTAATGAATTAATATGTCTGAGTACAAAACATGATCTCTAGCATGACTGACAGCTCAATTACTTTATCACATGATGAAAACAAGGCTGTCAACAAGATAAATCCACTATACAGTGCCATNATATGTAATGAATTAATATGTCTGAGTACAAAACATGATCTCTAGCATGACTGACAGCTCAATTACTTTATCACATGATGAAAACAAGGCTATCAACAAGATAAATCCACTATACAGTGCCATGGAATCGACCAGGTCACAATTCTCACGATGCACGCCCGCACGCATGTCACTTGGTATGTGCATCACCTCAACACTAATCATATATCATATAATTTGGGGTTTCGAACCCTCAGAGCCAAGTTTAGAAGTGTTACTTACCTCAATCTGTGTAATCTCTACTCCAATACACCTTTGCCTCGCAACTTGGCCACCAAATATCAAGAATCTAGCCACAAACAGTATGATATAATCAATACGGGCTAAAGGAATCAAGTTCACAAGAGAATACGAAGTTATTAATTAAAAGCCTAGAATTGGTCCAAAGCCGGCCCCCGGGCCCACGTCTCGAAATCCGACAAAAGTCACAAAACCCGAAAGTCCATCCAACCACGAGTCAAACCATACAAATTTTATCAAAATCCGTCACCAAATCCCCAAATCAAACTCTCCAAATCCCTAGCCTCAAATCTTCAAATTTCAGCTCAAAACCACACGTTCTAGGTGGGAAAATTAATGGGGAAACAATATTATTTACCATAAATGAGCAAAATAGACTTACCTCAAAATCTCCTCAAAAATCCTCTCAAAAATCTCAAAATCCTGAGTGCAAAATGTTAAAATGAAGCCAAAATTGCAAACCCTTGCATTTAACTTTCTACCCAGCCTTTCCGCTTCAGCGGGCACTTAACCGCATCTGCGATGTCACAGAAGTGACCAAAATTCCGCTTCTATGGTTAATTCAGTGGAGCTGGGCCTCTCCTTCTACGATCCTAGCCTCGCATTAGTACAATCATTGGTGCGGAATTCCACATCGCACCTGCGAGCCTTCCGCTTGTGCGCACATAACGCAGCATCTGCAACTACACAGGAGCGAAAATAACTTCTCACATGCGACCTCTTCTCACTTCCTCCTTTGCCGCTTCTGTGGCTCCCTCCTCGCTTCTGCGAGAATGCATCTGTGATCCCCACTCCGCAAGTGCGATTGCACCAAAAGCTGGTGAGCTTCATCATCCCCTCAAACTCAAAAATCAATCAGTTAACCATCCGAAATCAACCTGAGGCCCCCTCGACCTCAACCAAAATGCAAACAAGTCATAAAATATGAAACGAACATAGTGGAGACTTTAAATAACATTAACCAACACCAAAAACATGAATCACACCCTAATTCATGCATATTGAAATAAAGAAATTCCTACTTCTACAAACGACGCCGAAATCTATCAAATCATGTCCAAATGACCTCAAATTTTGCTCGTAAGACAGAAATGACACCACTGACGTACTCCAACTTCTGGAACTCCAATTCGATCCCGATATTAAAAACTCTACTCTCGGTCTAACATTCAAAAAATTCAACTTTCGCCATTTCAAGCCTAATTCAACTATGGAACTCCAAATCATAATCTGGACACGCTCCTAAGTCAAAAATCACCCAACGAAGCTAACGGAACCATCAAAACTCCATTCCGAAAAGATTGAATTGTTAGATGATGGTGTCACGGGTATTCCATGGCGTCCATGAAAGGCTAAAGTAATAACTAATACCATGGGCCGCAGCTTAAGCCTACGTAAAGGCTGATCAGAAGAAAGAGGAAACTAAAGAGTTACATCAACCAAGTAAATCAGGAGTCTAATTATTGGACCTAGAAAATTATAGAAATCGCGATTGAGAACATTGCAGGATCACCCTTAATATCAGAGGTAAAAGAGAGATAGTACGACAACCTTATTATATAACAGTTGTACGAGATAGCCAGTTAGAAGAGTACCGGTCTCATAAGAAGTTAGTATGAAGCTCCCACCGGATTGTGTATGCACCAGGGGGTAAGTATTACAATAGAGCTTCAAGTTGTGGATGTAAATCATACCTATGTAGAAGGGAAGTTATGAAAGGGATAGAAGACGTGATGCGAGATTTTAAAGCAAGTAAGCTAAATGTGAACAATTTACGAGACACTCAAGTGCAGAAGGTTGTGAATAGTCCTTACTTCGGATACAAGGCTAGAAGCGTTAGGATTCAGAATCCAGGAAAGATAGCGGTGGCATTCCTTCCAGCCTATGGGTTCTAGGTATCGGGAAGCCTGATTAAGAGAGTAAAGAAGAGTTAGAGACGATGTGATATCTCGCGTGATGATCCAGAATAACACAAGGAAACCTATGGTGCAAGAAATTTGAAGAAAGGTTGCGAGTAGTATAAATAGACATGTATAGGTTGCAAGCTAAAGTATGGTGAAGTAACAGGTTTTAAGAAGACATGAGTAAGGACAAGAAAGGGTGAGTAAGAAGGTGACGAGAAATGGATAAGGCCTCGGAATTAAGCCCATGAAAACAAAAGAGCTGGTGGTTTCTATAAGTTATAAAAAGCTCAGTATAGCCTGAAAGAACTCAAAGAAGTCTAAGACTAGTAGCATTAAAAAGCGATGAAATGATGCCCTGGTAATAGAATGAGGATGTAGTTGTGATAAATAAGGGATAACGTTTGGGCCTTTGATTTAGTAATTATTTGGAAAAAAGGAGATTTCATGAATTGTGTAGGATTGACACACCCACGTAAGGTGAATCACATTAGGATTCTATGAAAAACGGTTTTGGAAATTACTCCAGATGTTCCTCGATGCAACATGGGCCATAGTGATTACGTAAGAAGTTTCAAGTTATCTGTGGTAAATTGTAGATCAATATTGAGGTGAATCAACAATGAATGGACAAAGGTCACAAAGTATAAGATGAGATTAGGCCATTGTTCTTAAGATGAATAGTAATTATGAATCATTAAAGGACTTAGATATTATGCATATAGGATAATAAACGAGAATAACCTGGAGTTCGGTGGCAAACCTCAGTAATTACAGTATGACCTACCTAGATGCGGTAAATATGGATGGAGAACCGGGTCCATGAAGTAAGGTATAGCAATATTCATAGGTTCATCAAAGTACCGAGCGAAGAACTTTCGTATACCTATAGATGCCCAGAGGGACATCTATTCAAGCTCTATATATATTTACAAGGTGAGGCCTAGAGATTGGGTAAAAACTTGAGGAAAAATCTGGAGGGAAGAGTCGTATAGGCGCACATACAAGGAAAAAAGTGGTAAGGAAAAAGGTGGTACATGCTGCATGATGAAGGATTCCGACTACAAGTCGTGGTGTGAGAAGAGGCCTAGAGG
>NW_017672101.1:12032-20894 GCF_001879085.1 Nicotiana attenuata
ACTGAGTAGTAGGTCGTGGTTTTTTCACCTTTTGAGCCAGGTGTTTTCCACGTAAAAATCCTTGTGTTCTTTTATTTTCTGTATTTTAATTCCGCAAACAGTAGTAGTTAGAACACCTAGAAGAACCAGGTTCTTCTAGATTGAAAATTGGGTAAAACACAATTCACCCCCCTCTTGTGTGGTATTGACGTTTGGAACATCAATTGGTATCAGAGCGGGTTATCCTTGAAGAGGCTAACACCTTAGGAAAAGATCAACATGAGTGCACCACCTGGGAACTGGGAAGGGCAATCCACTGCCAGGCCTCCACTATTCAATGGACAGTATTACTCATGGTGGAAGAATAGGATGAAGTATTACATCATAGGAGAAGACTATGAACTCTGGGACATAGTCACCGATGGCCCTTTGGCAACTACAATGAAAAATGAGGAAGGAGTGGAAGTGCCAAAGACAAGGGCTCATTGTACTGCTGAAGATTTGAAAAAATGGGAGAAAAATGCTAAGGCCAAGAAATGGCTTGTGTGTGGACTAGGTCCAGATGAATACAACAGGATCCAAAGCTGTACTACTGCAAAAGAGATATGGGACACTTTGCAAGTGGCTCATGAAGGAACACCTCAAGTGAAGAGATCCGGAGGAACATTGCTATATTCTCAATATGAGATTTTCACTATGAAATATGGAGAAACCATTCAAGAGATGTACACAAGTTTCACTACACTGACAAATGAACTTAAGTCTCTTGGAAGAGTTATTCTTGAAGAAGACAAGGTTGAGAAGATCTTGACAAGAGTTCTTCCAGTTGCTTGGGAAAGTAAAATCACTGCCATTTAGGAGTCCAAGAATATGGCCACTCTCAGGCTGGATGAACTGATTGGGAATCTTACTGCTTATGAACTGAGAAGGCAAACTAGGAAGATGGATACACCTAAGAAGGAGAGAAGTTTGGCTCTCAAAATTACAGAAGGTTCAGACCTAGAAGATGATGAGATGGCTATGATTACTAAAGATTTCAAAAAGTACCTAATGAGAGGAAAGGGTTCATCAAGAGGTACAAACTTCAACAAGACAAGAGCTCCTGAGAAACAGACAAATGATGGCTGCTATAAGTGTGGTAAGACTGACCATATGATCAAGAATTGCCCTCAACGGGAGATTGAGTGGAAGAAAGCAAGGGCTGAAGGAAGAAACAGGAAGAAGGAACAGGTTCAACCCAAGAAAAACAAAGGTTCAACCAAGGCTATGGTTGCTGCTTGGGGGTGAAACCTCTGATGAAGACTCAGAAGATGAAGCTGAAGAAGAGAAAGCTCTTATGGCCATTGGAGAATCAGATGATGAGCAGGAGGTAAGTATTCTGCATCTCAAGGATAAAATTTAATTTCTGTCTAAAGAAAGGTTGGCTGAGCTATTAATAGACTTCATTGATGAGTCTGAAATAGTTAACAATGAAAAGGAAGTTCTGTTTAGGGAATGTGTTATCCTAAAAGCAAAATGCAAAAGTCTAGAATCTAGGGCTGATGAGAGTGATAACAAGAATGTTGAGTTGAAGAACCAGGTTCTTGAACTTGATAATAGTATTCTAGAACATAGGTCAGAAAATCTAAAACTGAAACTAGAAACAGGAAAGAAGAAAGCTGATCACTCATTTCTCACTCTAGAAGAAAATCTAGGAAAAATGAAAGATGAACTGTGTAAGAAAGATTAATTGATTAAGGTTCTAAAAGAAGATCTAGGAAAGGTAAAACATGAACTAGACAGAACTTACAAATGGAACAAAGCTTCTGATGCTCTCTCATGGTTGCAAGAGCATCACAATAGCAATAAAAGAGGACTTGGCTATGGGACTCAAGCTCCAAAATGGGACCCTAAAAACAAGTACCTCGCTCTTCCTGAAAATAAGATCTGCACACACTGTGGTAAGACTGGCCATTATAAAAATGAATGTAATGCAAAGGAAAAGGCCAGTCAAAGGAACAAAGCTTTTGTTCAAGAAAAACACAAACTGCCTAGCTGGGCAAGAAAGAATCTGATTCATCCTTTTGCAAAAAGAAAGGGACCCAAACTAGTTTGGGTTCCTAAGACTAACCTCTGATTTCTTTTTGCAAGCTCAAGTGAAAGAGAGTAGCCAAATATGGTACATGGATAGTGGCTGCTCAAAACACATGACTGGGAACAAGGACCAGTTCCTTTCACTTGAGAACCTAAAAGAAGGTAATGTCTCCTTTGGAAATGGAAAGAAAGGTGAGATCATTGGGGTTGGAAAGGTAGGTAAGACAGACTCTCATTCCATTGAGAATGTCTACTTGATAGATGGCTTGAAATATAGCCTAATCAGTGTGTCACAACTGTGTGACAGAGGTAATCTTGTAGCCTTCACCTCTACCAAATGTTTTGTGATTAACCTTACCACCGACAAGATTATTTTGCAGGGAAGAAGAGTTAACAATATTTACATTATAGATTTGTCAACTCTTTCAGAAAATGAACTCACTTGTCTAAGTGTGCTAGTTAATGATCCCCTCCTGTGGCACAAAAGACTTGGCCATGCCAGTCTAAATCAGCTAAACAAATTAGTCTCCAAGGACTTGGTGATAGGGTTACCTAATATCAGGTTCAAGGAAGACAAAGTTTGTGAGGCATGTGCACGGGGGAAGCAGGTAAGGTCATCCTTCAAATCCAAGAAAATGGTAAGTACGTCCAAGACGTTGGAACTGGTTCATATGGATCTTTGTGGTCCAATGAGAACCTTGAGCAGAGGTGGAAAGAAATATGTGATGGTGCTTGTTGATGATTATTCTAGATTTACCTGGGTACTATTTCTAACATCCAAAGATGAGGCATTTGAAATGTTTACTGCCTTTGTTAGAAAAACTCAGAAACAATTAGGAAATCAACTTGCATCCATTAGGTCTGATCATCGAACTGAATTTGAAAATGTAAAATTTCCTGAATATTGTGATGAAAATGGTATAGATCACAACTTCTCTGCCCCTAGAACTCCTCAGCAAAATGGTGTAGTTGAAAGAAAGAACAGGACCCTTGAGGATATGGCAAGGACCATGTTTCTCTCTAGCAAATTACCCCACAGCTTTTGGGCAAAGGCTGTAAACACTGCATGTTACATAATCAATAGATGCATGACTAGACCACTTATTGACAAAACTCCCTATGAATTACTTAAAGGGAGAAAACCAAACATATCCCACCTTACGACATTTGGTTGCAAGTGCTGTGTGCACAATAATGGAAAAGACTCCCTAGGTATGTTTGATCCCAGAAGTGATGAGGGAGTATTCTTGGGATATTCTTCACATAGCAAAGCATATAAAGTATTTAATAAAAGAACTCTGTGTGTAGAAGAAAGTGTGCATGTTGTATTTGATGAAACTAACATTCTTTCTGAGAGACAGGAACATGAAGATGAAGCCATTGGCTTGGTAAGAGAATTGACTGAAGCAGCATCAAAAGAAGGAACAGGTGATGGAACATGTTCTTCCAGTCTGGGCAACCTGACAGGGGGAACTAATCAGGGAGAAAATAAAACAAACTCTTTATAAGAACCTGTTCATGAACCTGTTCCTCATCAACAGAACACAGGAGAATCATCTAGTAGGAACCAGTTGTTGGTGAAATCTCACAAGTATCAAAGTTCTCATCCCATTGAGAACATCATTAACGATCCAACATCTTGAGTCAAAACTAGATCATAATTAAAGAATCTGTGTGTATTTGATGCTTTTCTATCTCTTATTTAACCTAAAAATGTTGTTGAGGCTTTGCAGGATGCAGACTGGGTAAAAGCTATGCAGGAGGAACTCAATCAATTTGAAAGAAGTCAAGTCTGGCATCTAGTTCCTAGACCCAAGGACACGTCAATCATTGGCACCAAATGGGTCTTCAGGAAAAAACTTGATGAAGATGGAACTGTTACAAGAAACAAGGCAAGGCTGGTGGTTCAGGGCTATAGCCAAGAGGAAGGCATTGACTATGATGAGACCTTTGCTCCAGTTGCAAGACTAGAGGCAATCAGACTCCTCATTGCCTTTGCAGCACATATGGAATTCACTCTCTATCAGACGGATGTCAAAAGTGCCTTCCTAAATGGCTACCTCAAGGAGGAAGTGTTTGTGAAACAACCTCCAGGATTTGAAAGCAAGGAATGTCCTGAGCATGTGTACAAGCTTGACAAAGCTCTATATGGGCTCAAACAGGCCCCAAGAGCTTGGTATGAACGACTATCAAAATTCCTACTGGAGCATGGGTACAAAAGAGGTAAAATTGACAGCACTTTGTTCCTAAGGGAAAAAGGTAAAGACCTCCTTGTTGTACAAATATATGTTGATGACATAATATTTGGGGCCACTACTGATAGGTTGAGTAAGGACTTTGCAAAATTAATGGGAAGTGAGTTTGAAATGAGTATGCTGGGTGAACTAAATTTCTTCCTAGGCTTGCAGATCAAACAAAGTCAAAATGGGACCATGATCCATCAGCAGAAGTATACAAAAGAACTAATCAAAAAGTTTAAAATGGAGGACTCCAAAGAAATAGATACACCTATTGCAACTGCCACTAAATTAGATGTTGATGAACCTGGTTCATCAGTTGATCAAAAGATGTATAGGGGTATGATTGGTTCACTTTTGTATCTTACTGCCAGCAAACCTGATATTGTTTTCAGTGTAGGACTTTGCTCTCGTTTCCAGGCAAATCCAAAGGAGTCACATTTGAATGCTGTCAAGAGGATACTGAGATATCTGAAAGGCACCACAGATTTGTGTCTTTGGTATCCCAAAGGTAGTAACTTTGATCTGGTAGGATATGCTGATGCTGATTATGCAGGGTACTTAGTGGACAGGAAGAGTACTTCAGGTATGGAACATTTCCTGGGGTCATGTCTAGTGTCATGGGCTACCAAAAAGCAAAATTCAGCAGCCCTGTCTACTGCTGAAGTTGAATATGTTGCCGCTGCCTCTTGTTGTGCTCAATTGCCATGGATCAAACAACAGCTGGTAGACTTTGGAATTGAAGTGGGGTGTATTCCAATATTTTGTGATAACACTAGTGCTATAAGTATGACAAAGAACCCTGTTAATCATAAAAGGACCAAGCACATAGATGTTAGACACCACTTCTTAAGAGATAACTATGAGAAAGGGTTAATCTCCATAGAATTTTGTGCTACTGATAAACAAATAGCTGACATTTTCACTAAAGCACTGAGTAGAGAAAACTTTGAAAGGAACAGGTTGGAATTAGGGATGATTAAGATCACCTAAAAGGTCCAGTTCAGAATGCACAATGAAAAAAAATTGAAAAAAAAATATTGGTTAGGAGTTCTTAATTCAATGTAAATATCTAGACTAATTCTTACTCAGTCTCATACTTTAATTAGTATACTCCTGTGACATGTGTTTATATGAATCTTTAATCTCTTACAAAGTTTTTCTATTCTGACATTTGAGGCATAATCAAGAGAAGTTTTACTTGAAGAACTTGGTTCATCAGTATATGCTCATGAGAAAGTTCAGGTATGTTTCTATACTTTGCACAATTAGAAAGATAAAATTACCAATCATGAGCAGAAGTCCTAATTACACCAAACTTTCAGAAATTCTATCCGTTGAGCATTGAACCAGTTTCATTATCCTAGGAGTCTAACTAAAACGGGATTGTTTCCTAAAAACTAGCGTCACTCATTAATCTCTAAAGAGACCGGAATTCTAATTTGATTAGACTCCTAATTGACCACTGAAAAGGCTGCCGTTACAGGCTTAATCATGATCCCTCTTTAAATACACTCCACACCTTCTCTCATCACTCATAACCGTCATTCACTTCTCCAATACTTCTGATAATCCCCTTTTCTTCTCCAAAAATTCCCAAAAGATTTCCAGAAATACTCTACCATGACTAATCCTCAAGACAATCCTGGAACTCCCCCACCTGTTTCCCCTAATACCTCATCATCAACACCTCCAATTGAAACCCCAAAACCCAGATTTCGCCGGCAAAAGATGTTACCAAAAAAAAACTGTAGCATCCGGCTCTCTCAGAAAAGCCTTGAACGAGAAATTAAAGGCCAGTCAAAGGAAAGAGGTTTCAACTGAAGAATCTGACTCAAGCTCTGAGTCTGAAAAGTTCATCTCTGCTAGTAAAGGAGAAGAACCTGGGTCTTCTGATAATGACAAGAGTCAAGAAACCCCAGGTGAGGTAAACACCTGTTTTGTATTTTCTGATGTAGCAGAGAAGGAAGATAGTAGGTTTGTGTTGGTGGGTTCTGTGAAAAATGTTGAAGGGGATGAGTCTAGTAGGAGGAGAAAGAAAAAGAAAGGGGAGGTTCTTGCTATATGTGGTGGTGGAGAAGAAGGTGGCTTAAAGTCAGGGGGAAGCGGATCAGGAGAGGCTGCTGAGGGACTTGTTCAAATGAGTAAGCAACAAGAAGAACACGGTTCTTCTGTGGAGGAGACTTTAGCAGATATTCTAAAGAAAGTGGGGGCCGGTTATGACCCAAAGAAGCGCAAGGCGTCTTCACAAAGGACCCCAGTTGCTTCTAAACCCTCAAAGAAAAGCAAAGTAACATCTCCCAAGACTGCTGCTACTTATGTACCGAGGGGAAGAGCTACAAGGAGCAAAGTAAGGCAAAGTGAAGCAGAACTACAGGAAGCATTAGAGAAGAGTAAGAAAAAGAAGAAGGAAAAGGGAAAAGAAAAGGTAGTGGAAAGTTCTGAGGCTGCTGAAGAAGAGGAGGAGGAGATGGAACTGGTCCATCAAGAGAGAGGTACAACTGTGGAGGTTCCCACTGACAAAACAAAAAGAACCAAGACTCCTACAAAGAAGTCTTCAAAATTTGTACCTACTGAACCTTCTTTGACTAGAAAAACTAGGTCTGCAGTGAAGGGAAAATAAGTGAAAATTACTGAAGAAGAAGATGAAGAGTGGAGTGGAGAAGAAGAAGAGGAGGAGTCTGAACAGGAGCAAGATCGTTTTGTTATTTTTAGCAGGAGGAAGATATTGAAGGGGAGGTTCCTGAAAGACCTGGAGGAGCCAGGTATGCTTAGGTTGTTGGATGTTTTAGCTGCACGGGGTTGGAAGGACATGGTCCTTCAGATGGATGGAAGACTAGCCAGAAGAGAGCTGATTGAATTCATGGCAAATGGCTCTGTGAAAAATGGGCTAGTGACCAGTGTGGTGAAAGGTGTGAAGGTGAAGTTTGATACACCTGAATTGGGCAGGATTCTAGACATTCCAAGTGAGGGCTATGATGATTACACCAGGCAAAGGTGGCCTTGTCTAGATGATCTGCCCACAACACTCCAAATTACCAGGAACTTCTGTGATACAAAGGATGCTGAAGAGGTGCCTGAGGCAAGATTTGTTCAAAAGAGTGAAATGAAGCCAGAGCATAAAGTGCTCTTTGAGTTTGTGATCAAGTGTCTGCTGCCTAGACAGGAGAGGAGGCACACTGCAAATTACATGGACCTGGTTCTCATAGAGTGTCTTGTGAGGGGTAAGCAGATTAATTGGCCTGCTTTCATAGTCAAACTGCTGGACAGAGTCATCAATGGTTCAAAGGCTCATGCTACTCCTTATGGATTCATTCTGACAACTGTACTGGACAGGCTGAACATTCCTTTGAAGAAATGGGAAATGGCCTCCAGTAAGGAGCACTTTGGAATAAAGACTCTCCAGGACTATGACTATCTGCTAAGTGTAGCCCCTGTTGAACCTGGTTCATCAGTAAAGACTCCAGTGAATAGCAAGGTTAGGGCTTTGGTTCAAGAATGTGAGACCAAAGATGCTGAGATTGCTAGGCTTCAGGCTCGTGTGGCTGAGTTGGAAGAAGAAAGGAATGGGCTGAAAGCAGAACTAGCAAAAGAAAAGGAAAAGAGTGAAGGGATGCTACAAACAATGCTCAACCTACTCCAATCCCAACCCTCTAGTTCTTCAAAGCCTTAGCCCTCTTTGTCCTAGTTCTGAACCAGTTTAGTTACCCCCCCAGTGACCCAGATTAGGGATTTTTCTTGTTTTTGCTCATGGTTGGTTGTTTTTGTTCTTTCTTTTTATGGACCGTCTTGTAGAAGCACTGCCTTATCAATGACAATTTGCATTTCTCTTGTTTTATGATGATTCTGCTCTTAATAGTTATTTTTGTCAAGTTGATTTTTGATTAACTAAAGCATTCTTTCACTTGAAGTTGCCCCAGTGGCCATGAGTAATGATTAATATTTTGGGATTCACATGTTTATGCAACTTTTCGATGATGCCAAAAGGGGGAAGATATTGTGTATTGTGCTTAAAAACTATTTTTCTGAACAGTGATGTTTATGACCTAATTAAATTTGGCCCTTAATGATAAGTTAAAGTTTTCAAGTGATGATATTTTAGCTGAGTTCCACAGGTTCTCTGATCAGTAAAAGCATAGAGTTTGTCATCATCAAAAAGGGGGAATTTGTTGGCCCAAGATCAGTTGAAGTTTTGAAGAATGACAAATGAACTCAGTGAAGGACCAGGTCCATCTTAGGAGACACAGTTATTATGGCCCATGCACATGAGATGCACGTGAAGAAGATAAGTCCTTGGGGATCAAGCAGCACTATCTTCTGAATATCTTCTGAACTGATCGAAAAGATTGCATATGGGATAAGGAGAAGATGTCTCCTTATGAGAAGAGAACACATCCGGATAAGGGTTGGAGTTTGGATTGGTCTAGGACTCAAACTCAATGGAGGATCAGAATTTGAGTCACAATCCAACTCTAATTACTAATCTAATAAATAACTGAGTTGTTCTCTTTTACAGGCATGCACATACGCTGAAGTTAAAGCAATATTGAGAGCAAAAAGAGCAAAGGCTATT
>NW_017672101.1:20911-37802 GCF_001879085.1 Nicotiana attenuata
TTTAACTAGGATTTGGTGGTTGCAAACACTAAGTCTAGCTTAGTGGGTCTTGACTCTTCCTGAGAAAGAGTGTCTATGACTCCAAAATTAACCCAACAAGGAATTGGGATGGACCCATGAGAATGGTAGTCCCAATTAACGGGTAAAACCTCGAGAGAGTAATTACCCAACTTGAACCCTAAGTTGCTTGGTTTGTTAGCCTACCCAATTGGTCTCGAGAGAGTCAATTGGGCAAAATCACTCTTTCTACCGAGAGGTGTGAGAGTGAGTGAAATCGTGCAACGGTTATAGCATAAGCCCCATAATCATCATTCTTGTATTAGGAATCCCTACCCGTTAGTTGACCACCTAGGTAAATGCCACGACCCTAGTGCCTTGCATACAACCTAGAATTAATATCTTAGCATAATTTAGTTATAATTAGTAGTTGTTAAATTGTAGTTGATAATCATAAAAACCCAAAAATGATAGAAGATCAATTAGAAGCAAACACACATTTCTATGCTAAGCAAATATCCAACTCCCTTCTATCTCCCTATGGAAATTGACCCCGATACCACTATTGGGTAAAAGTATTAGCGCCCACTCTTCCTAAGGTTAAGTCCGCTGCGCGATAATCACTTTTTGGCGCCGTTGCCGGGGAGCTTACGGTGTTGACTATTTGTGTAGCTAGTTTTGTGTTTTGCTTCTCTTTCCTTCTTTTTACTAACTTTATTTGTGTTGATCCATCAGGTACACATGGTTCTAAACGGAAATAACCCTCTTGGCAATGCCTTGGCGGGGGAGGAGGTTGAAGATGTTGAGCAAGATGAGCTTCCGGTACCTCAAGTACCACGGAGAGGTCGAAATGCCAATGCTAATGTACATGACAACAATCCTATTCCAGACCCTCCTCCGCCACCGCCAAGAGCGGTCCCAAGAGTTCTTCCTAATCAAGGGTACGCGAGTGCCATCATTCCTCCCCGAATCCGGGCGGGGAACTTTCAAATCACAAATGTCATGTTGACCTTGCTCGAGCAAAGGGGATATTTTACGGGCGCCTCCGACCAAAATGCATACAAGCACTTGAAGGGGTTCGTAGATACTTGCTGGGGCAGCAAACGAACAAACGTGTTAGAGGATGCGTTGAGATTGAGGCTTTTCCCGTTTTCTCTTCGGGGCAAGGCGTTGGACTGGTTAGAAAGGTTACCAAATCATTCTATCACCACATGGGATGAATTGGCGGACAAATTTATTGCCAAGTTCTTTTCTCCAAGTCATATGGCGGCTCTTCGGGACGAGATTCTAGCCTTTAAGCAAATGCCAACGGAGCCATTGCATGAGATCTGGGAGCGATATAGAACAATGGTGAAGGAATGCCCTAACAACGACATGACTGAGGCGATGATCTAACAGACTTTCTATAGGGGCATCAACACCACAAATCAATGCATTGTGAACCAATTGGCCAGTGGGAACTTTATGAAACTTTCTTACCAAGAGGCATGTGACGTACTTGATGAAATGGCAGACACCTCTTCGGCATGGCAAAGCCGAGCGAATGTACCCCAACGTGACCCCACGGTCATCCATTTGCACAAGGAGTTGAGTGATCATGGCCAAGCTATTGCCGAACTTGCAACAACAATGAATCAGTTGGAGAAGGCGCAATTGCAACAAGTACAAAACCCGCGCCAAGTCAATGCAACGGAGAATGTTTCTATGCTAAAAAGGAGGCAAAGAGGGCAACAACAACCTCAAGGTAACGGTGAGCAGTTTGCCAACAACAATGATGGTGGTGGTTATCCGAACGAGCGTTTTGATGATCAAAGTGAGGAATGCCAATATGTCAATAACTACCAAGGAAATAGAGGAAATCAAGGGAATCAACAATGGTGCCCCCAAGGCAATTGGGGCAATCAACAAGGAGGTGGCAATTGGAATAACAATAATCAACAACAGGGTGGCAACAATTGGAACAATAACAATCAAAACAACAATTGGGGTAATCAAGGTAATAACCAAGGCAATTGGAATGGGAACACCAACAATTGGAACAACAACAATAGCAATCAAGGAGGGTGGAATAATGGTGGTAGGGGGTAAGGTTTTCAAGGCCCCCCATGTTCCAACAACCAAACAATCCACCCCCCTTTCAGTCACAAGGGCCTAGTTCTTCTGGAAGTGATATGGGACGGATAGAAATGATGTTCGAGCAGATGATGAAAAAGAACCAAGATTCTGATGCACAATTGGCTTCGCATAACACATCTATCCAGAACCTAGAGGTGCAAATAGGACAAATCTCTCAAGCTTTAAATACCCGCCCAAAAGGTGCACTACCAAGTGATACGGTAGTGAACCCGAAAGGGGGTAACAATTATGTGATGGCGGTTACAACCAGGAGTGGAAGAGGCGATGATGTGCATGCCTCGGTTGAGAATCAATTTGTGAATGATGAAATTGAGTTGCGATGATGANTCAAAGCCTTAGCCCTCTTTGTCCTAGTTCTGAACCAGTTCAGTTAACCCCCAGTGACCCAGATTAGGGATTTTCTTGTTTTTGCTCATGGTTGGTTGTTTTTGTTCTTTCTTTTTGTGGATTGTCTTGTAGAAGCACTGCCTTATCAATGACAATTTGCATTTCTCTTGTTTTATAATAATTCTGCTCTTAATAGTTATATTTGTCAAGTTGATTTTTGATTAACTAAAGCATGCTTTCACTTGCAGTTGCCCCAGTGGCCATGAGTAATGATTAATATTCTGGGATTCACATGTTTATGCAACTTTTCGATGATGCCAAAAGGGGGAAGATATTGTGTATTGTGCTTAAAAACTATTTTTCTGAACAGTGATGTTTATGACCTATTTAAATCTGGCCCTTAATGATAAGTTAAATTTTTCAAGTGATGATATTTTAGCTGAGTTCCACAGGTTATCTGATCAGTAAAAGCACAGAGTTTGTCATCATCAAAAAGGGGGAATTTGTTAGCCCAAGATCAGTTGAAGTTTTGAAGAATGACAAATGAACTCAGTAAAGGACCAGGTCCATCTTAGGAGACACAGTTGTTATGGTCCATGCACATGAGATGCACGTGAAGAAGATAAGTCCTTGGGGTTCAAGCAGTAATATCTTTTGAATATCTTCTAACCTGATCGAAAAAGATTGCATATGGGATAAGGAGAAGATGTCTCCTTATGAGAAGAGAACACATCCTGATAAGGGTTGGAGTTTGGATTGGTCTAGGACTCAAACTCAATGGAGGATCAGAAATTGAGTCACAATCCAACTCTAATTACTAATCTAATAAATAACTGAGTTGTTCTCTTTTACAGGTATGCACATACGCTGAAGTTAAGCAAAATTGAGAGCAAAAGAGCAAGGCTATTTTGCAAGAAATTTATGTGAGATTGAGTGTGCACGCCTGCAGCTACTTGAACAAGATAGAAGAACCAGTTCCATTGTGTTTATTCTTATTCTAGTTCAATTGTAGTAGGTGATTTAAAACTTGTACCTTTCCAGCTTTCATAGAAACAATTGTATTAGGTACTTTGAGTATTCAAGTTAGAGTTAACTTGAAAGTGTCGCAACAGTTGAGGTTGTGTGCCACACAGGGATTAAAGTTAATCCTTAGGTTTACAAGAGTTTTGTAAATACTGTTTTTGGCTCATTGAGTTTAGTGGATGTTTGGGAAAATCCTACTGAGTAGTAGGTCGTGGTTTTTTCACCTTTTGAGCCAGGTGTTTTCCACGTAAAAATCCTTGTGTTCTTTTATTTTCTGTATTTTAATTCCGCAAACAGTAGTAGTTAGAACACCTAGAAGAACCAGGTTCTTCTAGATCGAAAATTGGGTACCACACAAATCACCCCCCCCTCTTGTGTGGTATTGACGTTTGGAACATCATTTGGTATCAGAGCAGGTTATCCTTGAAGAGGGTAACACCTTAGGAAAAGATCAACATGAGTGCACCACCTGGGAACTGGGAAGGGCAATCCACTGCCAGGCCTCCACTGTTCAATGGACAGTATTACTCATGGTGGAAGAATAGGATGAAGGATCACATCATAGGAGAAGACTATGAACTCTGGGACATAGTCACTGATGGTCCTTTGGCAACTACAATGAAAAATGAGGAAGGAGTGGAAGTGCCAAAGACAAGGGCGAATTGCACTGCTGAAGATTTGAAAAAGTGGGAGAAAAATGCTAAGGCCAAGAAATGGCTTGTGTGTGGACTGGGTCCAGATGAATACAGCAGGATCCAAAGCTGTACTACTACAAAAGAGATATGGGACACTTTGCAAGTGGCTCATGAAGGAACACCTTAAGTGAAGAGATCCAGAGGAACATTGCTATATACTCAATATGAGAATTGCACTATGAAAGATGGAGAAACCATTCAAGAGATGTACACTAGGTTCACTACACTGACAAATGAACTTAAGTCTCTTGGAAGAGTTATTCTTGAAGAAGACAAGGTTGAGAAGATCTTGACAAAAGTTTTCCAGTTGCTTGGGAAAGCAAAATCACTGCCATTCAGGAGTCCAAGAATATGGCCACACTCAGGCTGGATGAACTGATTGGGAATCTTACTGCTTATGAACTGAGAAGGCAAACCAGGAAGATGGATACACCGAAGAAGGAGAGAAGTTTGGCTCTCAAAATTACAGAAGGTTCAGACCTAGAAGATGATGAGATGGCTATGATCACTAGGGATTTCAAAAAGCACCTGATGAGAGGAAAGGGTTCATCAAGAGGTACAAACTTCAACAAGACAAGAGCTCCTGAGAAACAGATAAATGATGGCTGCTATAAGTGTGGTAAGACTGACCACATGATCAAAAATTGCCCTTAATGGGAGATTGAGTGGAAGAAAGAAAGGGCTGAACGAAGAAATAGGAAGAAGGAACAGGTTCAACCCAAGAGAAACAAAGGTTCAACCAAGGCTATGGTTGCTGCTTGGGGTGAAACCTCTGATGAAGACTCAGAAGATGAAGCTGAAGAAGAGCAAGCTCTTATGGCCATTGGAGAATCAGATGATGAGCAGGAGGTAAGTATTCTGCATCTCAAGGACAAAATTAAATTTTTGTCTAAAGAATGGTTGGCTGAGCTGTTATTAGACTTCATTGATGAGTCTGAAATAGTTAACGATGAAAAGGAAGTTCTGTCTAGGGAATGTGTTATCCTAAAAGCAAAATACAAAAGTCTAGAATCTAGGGCTGATGAGAGTGATAACAAAAATGCTGAGTTGAAGAACCAGGTTCTTGAAGTTGACAATAGTATTCTAGAACTTAGGTTAGAAAATCTAAAACTGAAACTAGGAACAGGAAAGAAGAAAGCTGATCACTCATTTCTCACTCTAGAAGAAAACCTAGGAAAAATGAAAGATGAACTGTATAAGAAAGATGAATTTATTAAGGTTCTAAAAGAAGATCTAGGAAAGGTGAAACATGATGTGACTGGTCAAGGAAAATTCCACCTTATGTTCTAGTAATTTTTATTCTAAGAATGAAATTTACCTCACCCAAACCTTTCATATCAAAATGGCTACTAAGCATGCTTTTAGTTTCTCCAATAACATTCATGTTAACCAAATATTAATAAATCATCAATATAGAGGCAAATAATGACATGTGAATTATTCCAGGACTTATCATAGATGCAGTATCACATTCTTTTGATTTAATCAACTTTCACTCATGCTTGAATATTCAAAATTTTCATGCAAGAATTTTTTATTTCTTTTACCCCCCCACTATTTCTAGAATTATGAAAATTCAAAATCATAAATAATATAATCACAAGCCATAAAAATATAGGGTAAAGGCTTTTACCTTTCTTCCACTTGAGTTAACCAAGTAGAAAAGTTTTTAACTTTTTATCTCATAAAAAGACTGAACTTCTATCTTGATATCCGCTATTTTTTCAACTGCATAAAAATTTGAATCTCCTTAAAATTGTTGGTGAAATTACAAGTAATTACAGTTGAAAGATAATATGAAGGAAAATAAATAAATATTCTTCAAGGTGAGGCGCGGATATCTCTCTCTCTTTAAGGAGATTCAAGCTCACTGCGGTGGTATCATCACCGGTCCAGCACTAATACTCTTGACTTGTCTCCTCCAGGATACAACAACCTGACAACGTCGTATGACTCGAACAAACTCTGGACAAGTTGTTTAGTCCAAAGCTCCACCAAAATGAACACCTTCCTTCAACAAAAATAATATTCACTTTTGTAAAGAATAAGTTGGAGACTTAGGTTTTCTCCTCCTATTAACTCTCTTTTTCACTAACATCAACTACACTTTTTACATGCACCCTACAATATTTTTTTCATTCCAACCGCAAGGAAGAAACACCGCTATTTGTAGGTGTACAATTTCTTTCATAGAATAAATAACAAAGTAGTGGGATAATAAATAATAGAACATGGTTGATGGTTACAAAATTTAATCTTTAGTAGGTAATTAGTGGTTTCATGAGTTACACAAATATAATGACAACTTTTTTGCTAATTTATTACTACTATCTCACAAGAAATAATGCACCTTAGTATTATAATTTTAATATTAAAATGCATCAAAACCAAAATTCCCCCACTCATTTAGTATTAAATTAAGAGAGTTTACCAGTTGAAGGGAGACTATTATGCATAATGAAGGTGCGCTCTGCATTGAACCTCCACTTAGTAAAACAACAAGCTCTACTGTGGAGTTAGTAGTGGTCTCAGACTTGAACTATGACTGCTTTAGGGAAATAAAGTATCACTACTTAGACATAATAATCAAGGTGTTGACATGAGCTTTATTAGCCAGCACATTATGGCCTTATGCTATCCCGGTTTTCATGAGTGTTTTTGAGAACAAGCCCAATTCTCATAGGAAGCGGCCTACTTCCGCACTCACGTAGGTGAAATTTGTCAAGGGTGCTCTTATTACACTAACACGCTACTCATACGAGTTACAGATTTTCATTAAGAGTTAATAAAAACTCATCCTCGCAAATCGTTACAGGATTAATTCACTCACATCATAGGGATGGAACAATAACAAAGATACTAGTGCGTTTCAAACCAAGCCATCATATGATTCGTTCTTCCCATTGAACCTGATTATAGGATCTCTAGTCCCCAGGTTGGGTTTCCTCATATATGAATTATGAGTTTATGGGCTTCAATCCCNGACTTCCCCTTAGGATTTGAGTCTTCTCTGTTGATTGTATTCCTTGTAGGCGAGGTGACGAGTGCATGCTCGGATTTATTTGTGGTAAATTGCCCCTTTTAGGCTCTTAGATCCTTGTAATCACCGAATATGAAGTTGTTCTGGATACGATTGAGTTCCCTGCTATTAATTTCACCTCTACGTGTCTTACTTGGAATTTATTTGCCCTTTTTGGTTTATTCTTGTTGCTTAATTGACTTTTACTTGTTTAACTGAAGACATTTACCCTTCTATAGTCACATTATCCTTCCTAACTGCTTGTCGTTATTTGGAAATCATTATTTCTACCTCTCATGTAATTAATTGGTCTTAATTGGGAAGAAGTTACATATCCTATGTTTAGTTGATATTTCCTTAATTGTAATTATTTGATTCATGTTAACTTCCTTGTTGCTGAACTAAGTATTATAGAATCGTTGTTTCGTATTATTTCCTCTCTTGTTGAGTTGTTCTTATTACATTTAATATTTTCCCTGCTACGGTTATTCCTTGTGAGCTAGTTGTACCGTCTCCTGGTAAACGGAAGTACTTGAGTTGATTTACTTGCCTTGTTCTTGTAAATATTGCCTTGGGTTGTTGATACTGTGATGCACGAGGTTTCTGCCATGCTGCTGTTGATACTGTGATGCACGAGGTTTCTGACGTGCGGCTGTTGATATTGTGATGCACGAGGTCTTTGCCGTGCTATTGTTGCTATCGATGTTTTTGCACATGCAGCGTAATAAGGCGGGATATGTTATATACTTATATGTGGGTTGCGCATGTGGCGGAATAAGGTTGGAACATTATGATGCACGTGTGGCGAAATAAGGCGGCGCTTATTATGTTATTAATTGCACACGTGGCGAAATAAGGTGGGCTATGTCAGGGGTTGATTGTAAAGAATTGTGACGGCCTGTGGAGGCATTTCTATTTGTTTAATATTGTGATTGTGGGTTGCTTACCTGTATGAGCTTTACCGCTTGGAAGTTGTGAGGAAACATCGAACGTGCGGTCCGTTCTCCTTTTCATGTTTACTAGTTGGTAGAATTCTTGGTAAAAAAAAACTCGCACAAGCATACACGTAGATGAACACCCCATTAGAGGTGAATTCCTTCCGATTTTGCTAAGGGTGGAGATACGCCCTCGTTCATCCATTATATATGTGAGAGTGGTCCTAGTTAGCCGGTTAGTTGTCAGTATGACCGTGAGATTGATGGGGCACAGGATGCCAAGTGTTAGATTTCAGATGCTGGGTTTTTCGTGAGTTGTGGTTTGTCAGAGATTTTTGGTAGAATTGTGCGAAGAATTAAATAAGACCTTATGTGAACATCATTGTAGGATATGAGTTATTGACTTGTTTTCCCCTTGCTGTGTTGTGACCTTAGGATTTGGATTGTGATTCTGCCGTCATTTCGTATCATCATTTATTATATTCTCGTTGTTACTTGTTGTCCCTTTTTTTTTCCTTATTGTGAATTGTAGCATTTTTAGTCATTCATGCAGACTTTACATATTTATATATTGGTTCCATTATTCATATGATTATACTGTTTATTTGACCGGTAGGTGCCTTGACTGTTCCTCGTCACTACTCCACCGAGGTTAGTCTTGATACTTACTGGGCACCGCCGTGGTGTGCTCATGCTACTCTTCTGCACATTTTTGTTGTGCAGATATAGGTACCCCCACTCAGTTCTGTCAGCCTTGGAAGGAGGCGTATCGGTAGAGACTTCGAGGTATATCTGCTGCGTCCGCAGATCGAGGAGTCCCTTTCCAGCTTTCTGTAATAAGTATAGCTCTTTTAGTATTTCTCCTTTGTATAGATATTCTTGAGCCAGAGCCTCTTATGTATCCCTTAGCCCTTGATTTGTGAGTTTTCGGGTTTTGGGAATTTTGTTAGCTTCGAGAATGGTTGTGGTATGTGCCGAGCGGCACCTTAAACACCGTTTTATATTACTAGTTCAGTTTTATTTACTTTCTTCCGCAATTATGGTTTATCTTCCGCACTATTAGGCTTACCTAGTCGTAGGGACTAGGTGCCGTCACGACATGTTCACGGAGGGCGAACTGGGGTCGTGACAAGTTGGTATCAGAGCTCTAGGTTCATAGGAGTCATGAATCACAAGCCGGTTTATTAGAGTCTCGTGGATCGGTACGGAGACGTCTGTACTTATCTGCGAGAGGCTATGTAACCGTTAG
The DNA here is from genome assembly GCF_001879085.1 of Nicotiana attenuata. Classification (NCBI taxonomy): domain Eukaryota; kingdom Viridiplantae; phylum Streptophyta; class Magnoliopsida; order Solanales; family Solanaceae; genus Nicotiana; species Nicotiana attenuata. The sequence continues at coordinate 30,293 of NW_017672101.1, forward strand.
GAAAATTCCACTTCATTTGATCCCCCTGTCGTGCGAGGTTTTGACATTCACAATCCTGAACCTCTGTCTTTCACTCTCTCACAGATGGTGAGGACACGTACTACCCGAGGTGATCAGGCACCCGCAGCCCCCTGCTGCAGCCGTCGGAGGTCGGGGCCGGAGTAGAGTTCGAGGACGCGCAACCGCCGAGGTACCACCAGTAGATCCAGCCGGAGCCCAAGCACCTGACACGCCTACAGCTACTACTACTCCAGCCCTTCAGGAGACTTTGGCACAGTTCATGAGTATGTACACCACTTTGGCTCAGGCAGGATTGCTTCCCCTTGCTGCAGCCACATCCCAGGCCGGGGGAGGAGCACAGACTCCCGCCGCCCGCACTCCTGAGCAGCGAGCGCATGAGGAGCAGGTCCCTGAGATTATTCCTGCGCCACTTGCAACACCAGTTCAGGCCGAGGGCATGGCAGCGGCTTCCGAGCAGGAACAGATGAGACTAGAGAGGTTCAAGAAGTATGATCCTCCGGTTTTCAGTGGATTAGCATCGGAGGATGCCTTGGGGTTTCTTGATGAGTGTTACCGCATTCTCCGTACTATGGGTATCTCTGGATCGAGCAGGGTTTCTTTCACTACTTTTCAGCTTCGAGGGGCCGTCTACAATTGGTGGCGCACCTATGAGTTAGACAGCCCAGACGAGACAGCTTCACTGACTTGGACCCAGTTTTCAGATATGTTCCTGAGAGAGTTTGTTCCTCAGAGCCTCAGGGATGCATGGCGCGCGGAGTTTGAGCATTTGCGTCAGGGTGCTATGATCGTCTCGGAGTATGCTGTCCGTTACACCAGTTTGGCTAGACATGCCCCAGCCTTGGTTTCTACTGTTCGCGAGAAGGTTCGCCGGTTCATTGAGGGGCTTATTCCCAGTATCAGATCCAGTATGGCTCGTGAGTTGGAGATGGATATTCCATATCAGCAGGTGGTGAACATTGCTAGGAGGATAGAGGGTATGCATGCTAGAGAGAGAGAGGGCAGGCAGGGTCACGAGAGAGAGAGCAGCCGAGATCCGGAGAGAGAGTTTGAGGAGGCGAGGAGGCCTCGTAGACTGGGGAGATATACTGGTCCTCATTTTGGAGGCAGGGTGCGTCATGGTAGAGGTTTTGCGGGTCAGCCAGTTCAGTTTGGCTTCGGACTTTGCATGGTTACTCAGGTGCTCAAGGGTCTCGGAGTACCCGTATCGCACAGTTCCCACCGCCTCGGCAGCAGAGAGGGTGCTTTGAGTGTGGAGATACTAGCCACATGGTGAGAGATTGTCCCAGACTTCGGACCGATGTGTCACAGCGAGGTATTCAGGCAGGTAGAGGGCGCCCAAGAGGGAGAGGCCCGGCTCGTTGATGTGTTTCATATAGTAGGCTTGAGGCTGGTGCGCCAGTTGAATGTCATTCAGGTATGGATTCGGTTTGTTATAGAGGGGCACTATCTGTAGTTCATCACAGTTCTGCTTATCGGGGCGAGTTCCCTTATTTGTTGTTCCATTTATGAGTGCGTTTCATGATTTGTACTCTATTTACGTGATTATTCTGTTGGGAGGTTCTATGAGTGATAGCCGTGTCTATCGTTTGTTTCTAGCTGTTGCCGGAGTTATAAGACTAGTAGTAAATTCCTGTTGTCCGTTTCGGTAGGTTTGATGTGATTTCTGAGTATTCTTGGTTACGAGCTGTGATTTCTATGCTCCACCGGTGTGGGAGCCAGTCTGTGTTGTGAGTTGTGGACGGAATTGATCTAGTGTGGGTCTCTAGATGGGTTGATGTATGCCCTACTTGTGATTCAGTGTTGAGGGCGGGACCCTCGTGATTTCAGGTGATTTGATATGTTGAGACCGGGCTGTGTACCGCGGTGAGGGTGATATCAGTATAAGATCCTTGTGAGTCTTTTATATGCTTTCATTCTTTCTTGTTAGATGTTTGGTAGATTTGTGTTTTAGAAGAACTTGTGCTAGTTTGACTTGTTTGATAGTTCCCTTATGTGTTTTCATTTCCCATATTCATTCATTTTCGTTCTATGCTTCTTGAGTTTTAGTTTGTGGGGTGTATGCCCGTTGGTATTCGCTGAGATTTGGTTATTCGGGTGTTTTGCTATGTGGTTTTCGTGGTTATTGTATCATCTCCAGTGTTGTGGAGGTTTGAGGAGAGTTCCTATCGAATATAAGGCTTATGGCCGGTACGGATTTGATCTCTGGCAAGTATTGCTATCAGAAATGTTATTGTGGGCCTATGTGTGGTGTGTCATGTTGTGTGGTTGTACCCTATGTGTGTTGGCATGAATTGAAGCAGCTGGATGAGACTGATACCGGATATGGATTTAGGATCGGGTCTTTTGGAAACGAATGGAAGGTGAGAATTCTGGCTTGAAGGCTTATTGGTATTGCTAGAAAGGTTAAATTTCAGTGGAGATGGTGTCGTCATGCTTAAGTGGATTGGGGTGACGTGGGATCACCCGCGGGTGTACGTTGGAAGTGCGCACTCAGTGACTTGAGGACTTCGAGGCGAATCTTAGCACGTTCGAGGACGAACGTTGGTTTTAAGAGGGGGAGGATGTAACGACCCGACCGGTCGTTTTGAGAAATTAAGCTCCGTTCAGCGGCATAAGGTCTGGAACAGCTTCGGAATATGAGTATCGACTTGCGTGCATGGTGGAATTCGGTTTTCGGATGGTTTAGAGTCAAATTGGAAGAAGGAATCTAGTTTTGGAAGTTAGAACAGTGAAAAGTTGACCGGAATTGGACTTTTTGGGTAAACGACCCCGGAATGGGTCATGGATGATCTCAACAGCTTCGTATGGTGATTTTGGACTTAGGCGCTCCGGATTTAGATTTGGAGGTCCGTGGAGTGAATTGAGGCATTTCGGCGAAAGTTGAAGTTGGAAAATGAAGAAGTTTGACCCACAGTTGACTTTTGTGATATCGGGGTCGGAATGCGATTCCGAGAGTTGGAGCAGCTCCGTTATATTATTTTGGACTTGTCTGCAAAATTTGGCGTCATTCCGAGTTGAATTGATAGGTTTCGGCATGAGATTCGATATTTGGATATTTGGAAGTTCATAAGCTTTATTTTTGGTTTGATCCGTCGTTTCGATGTTGTTTTATGTGATTTGAAACTTCGAGTGAGTCCGTGTTAGGTTATATGACTTGTGTGCGTGATTAGACGGGGTCCCGGGAGCCTCGAGTGTATTTCGGGTGGGCTACGGATCATTTTTTCCTCCATTTTGGACTGCTGTAACTGCTGCTTCTGATATCCTTCTTCGCGATCGCGAAGATTCTCCCGCGATCACGATGCCTTGTTGAAGGCCACCCCAAAATCCTTCATCGCGTTTGCATTTAACCTTCCGCGATCGCGAAGGTCTATTTTTCTTTACTTCGCGATCGCGTCTGTAGTCCCGCGTTCGCATAGTGGGAATTAGGAGTTGGGGCAGTTGACCACGTTTCCTCTTCGCGTTCGCATGAGCCCCTCCGCGATCGCGTAAGTCCCTACCCGCTGTTCTTCACATTCGCATCCATATTCACGCGATCGCGATGTGCAATCTGGGCAGCCTCAAAATTTCTTCTACACGATCGCGACCCTTCTCCCGCGATCGCGGTGCATAAATACCTGGGCAGACAGATTAAATCCCAAATTCGAGGGTTTCACCATTTTTCTCACATTTTGACTTCTAGAGCTCGGTTCTTGGCGATTTTTGAAGGGATTTTCACTTGGGCGTCTTGGGTAAGTGCTTCTCACTCGATTTAGACCAATTTCCATGAATCTCCTCTTAATTTCATCCTTTAATTTCAGATTTTGAATGAAAAATGGGTAAAACTTCATAGACCAAATTATTGAGTTTTGAGGGGGGTGTTTGACCTCCGATTTGAGAGATTTTTACATGGTTAGACTCGTGAGAGTACGAGGGTTCTAAAAATGTTAAATTCATCCGATTCCGAGACGTTGGCCTGAGGGCCATTTTGGTCATTTTGCCTAATTTCGCGCTTTAGCTTTGAATTAAATAGTAGAATCAGTTGCTTGAGATGTTATTTACAATGTGTGATTTAATTGAATAGATTTGGGCCATTTGGATTCGAGTACTCGTGGCAAGAATGTGGTTGCTAGTTGATTTTAGCCGGTTCGAGGTAGTATCTTGCCTAACCTTGTGTGGGGGACTTCCCCTTAGGATTTGAGTCTTCTCTGTTGATTGTATTCCTTGTAGGCGAGGTGACGAGTGCATGCTCGGATTTATTTGTGGTAAATTGCCCCTTTTAGGCTCTTAGATCCTTGTAATCACCGAATATGAAGTTGTTCTGGATACGATTGAGTTCCCTGCTATTAATTTCACCTCTACGTGTCTTACTTGGAATTTATTTGCCCTTTTTGGTTTATTCTTGTTGCTTAATTGACTTTTACTTGTTTAACTGAAGACATTTACCCTTCTATAGTCACATTATCCTTCCTAACTGCTTGTCTTTATTTGAAAATTATTATTTCTACCTCTCATGTAATTAATTGGTCTTAATTGGGAAGAAGTTACATATCCTATGTTTAGTTGATATTTCCTTAATTGTAATTATTTGATTCATGCTAACTTCCTTGTTGCTGAACTAAGTATTATGGAATCGTTGTTTCGTATTATTTCCTCTCTTGTTGAGTTGTTCTTATTACATTTAATATTTTCCCTGCTACGGTTATTCCTTGTGAGCTAGTTGTACCGTCTCCTGGTAAACGGAAGTACTTGAGTTGATTTACTTGCCTTGTTCTTGTAAATATTGCCTTGGGTTGTTGATACTGTGATGCACGAGGTTTCTGCCGTGCTGCTGTTGATATTGTGATGCACGAGGTTTCTGCCGTGCGGTTGGTTATACTGTGATGCACGAGGTTTCTGCCGTGCGGCTGTTGATACTGTGATGCACGAGGTCTTTGCCGTGCGACTGTTGATACTGTGATGCACGAGGTTTCTGCCGTGCGGTTGTTGATACTGTGATGCACGAGGTTTCTGCCGTGCGGCTGTTGATACTGTGATGCACGAGGTTTCTGCCGTGCGGTTGTTGTTGAAGGGTTGCACGAGGTCTTTGCCGTGCTATTGTTGCTATCGATGTTTTTGCACATGCGGCGTAATAAGGCGGGATATGTTATATGCTTATATGTGGGTTGCGCATGTGGCGGAATAAGGTGGGAACATTATGATGCACGTGTGGCGAAATAAGGCGGCGCTTATTATGTTATTAATTGCACACGTGGCGAAATAAGGTGGGCTATGTCAGGGGTTGATTGTAAAGAATTGTGACGGCCTGTGGAGGCATTTCTATTTGTTTAATATTGTGATTGTGGGTTGCTTACCTGTATGAGCTTTACCGCTTGGAAGTTGTGAGGAAACATCGTACGTGCGGTCCGTTCTCTTTTTCATGTTTACTAGTTGGTAGAATTCTTGGTAAAAAAAAAACTCGCACAAGCATACACGTAGATGAACACCCCATTAGAGGTGAATTCCTTCCGATTTTGCTAAGGGTGGAGATACGCCCTCGTTCATCCATTATATATGTGAGAGTGGTCATAGTTAGCCAGTTAGTTGTCAGCATGACCGTGAGATTGATGGGGCACAGGATGCCAAGTGTTAGATTTCAGATGCTGGGTTTTTTCGTGAGTTGTGGTTTGTCAGAGATTTTTGGTAGAATTGTGCGAAGAATTAAATAAGACCTTATGTGAACATCATTGTAGGATATGAGTTATTAACTTGTTTTCCCCTTGCTGTGTTGTGACCTTAGGATTTGGATTGTGATTCTGCCGTCATTTCGTATCATCATTTATTATATTCTCGTTGTTACTTGTTGTCCCTTTTTTTTTCCTTATTGTGAATTGTAGCATTTTTAGTCATTCATGCAGACTTTACATATTTATATATTGGTTCCATTATTCATATGATTATACTGTTTATTTGACCGGTAGGTGCCTTGAGTGTTCCTCGTCACTACTCCACCGAGGTTAGTCTTGATACTTACTGGGCACCGCCGTGGTGTGCTCATGCTACTCTTCTGCACATTTTTGTTGTGCAGATATAGGTACCCCCACTCAGTTCTGTCAGCCTTGGAAGGAGGCGTATCGGTAGAGACTTCGAGGTATATCTGCTGCATCCGCAGATCGAGGAGTCCCTTTCCAGCTTTCTGTAATAAGTATAGTTTTAGTATTTCTCCTTTGTATAGATATTCTTGAGCCAGAGCCTCTTATGTATCCCATAGCTTGTGATTTGTGAGTTTCCGGGTTTTGGGAATTTTGTTAGCTTCGAGAATGGTTGTGGTATGTGCCGAGCGGCACCTTAAACACCGTTTTATTTTACTAGTTCAGTTTTATTTAATTTCTTCCGCAATTATGGTTTATCTTCCGCACTGTTAGGCTTACCTAGTCGTAGGGACTAGGTGCCGTCACGACATGTTCACGAAGGGCGAACTGGGGTCATGACATAAATACACTAGAACTCCAGCATAATATACTGGAGTTCCAGCAAAGTATACCGATCCAGTATAATATACTGGAAGTTCATACACAAGTGCTCGAATCTCCAGTATATTGTGCTGGAACTTTCCGTGTGTTGGAGTTACAGGCTGGAAGTTCATACACAGGTGCACCGAACTCCAGTATATTATGCTGGACCGGTCTTTGCTGCAGCAAAATAGTGGCTATTTTTTATTGACTTGGTAAACGCTGGCTATTTTTGAATGACCAGTCCGAAAACCGGCTAGACCGTGCTATTTTTACTGGAGAAAAAGTAAAAATAGCACGGTATAGCCGGTTTTCGGACTGGTCAATCAAATATAGCCAGCGTTTACCAAGTCAATGAAAAATAGCCACTATTTCGCTGCAATAGAGACCGGTCCAGCATAATATACTGGAGTTCGGTGCACTTGTGTATGAACTCCAGCATATTATGCTGGACCGGTATACNTTACTGGTAATTGATTAATTATCGGATGACAGAACATTACTCAGTTAACTAATAAGTGGGTAAAGATTAATAATCTTCACCCACCCTTCCACGTGGCATAAAGCCACAATATCAAGGAAATGACTCTCGGTTACTTTTGCCAAATGGCTACTAACCAACATATGACTTAAATTTAGTCTTATCAAAAGGAGACTTGTGAGCATTTATCTAGGAAATTAGGTAATCAATTCTTTAAGACCAAAACCACATTCTGTTTTGGTTTGAGAGGAAAAAAAAAAAAGTTTAGAGTCATTTTGATTTACTCATATTGACCACATTCTGTTTTGGTTTGAGCAGAATCATTTTTCGTCCAAATTTCAATCCAATATGAATCAAAGATTAGTCTCAAAAATTCCACGAAATTCCTTTCAATCTCAAGGAACCAAATAAAACGTTTCCTTCCAAAGCTTCGAAAGAATCAGAAACATTTACCCTTGATTAAAAATCAAACAAACACTTGCATTCCTGGTTTTTAAAACCTAAAAACGTGAAAGAGCAGAGCCATTTTTCGTTTTCGTAA
>NW_017672101.1:42609-45471 GCF_001879085.1 Nicotiana attenuata
GACACTTAATGAAGAGACGTCTCAACTTCGTAATGGTGTGATCATACGATAAAAGAAATAGGAACACACATGTTTTTTGCAACTACTTCGAGAAATTTTTATTTCTGAACTTTGACAAGTTTTGGATAATACTTTACATATGCTTGAATTACATCTATAACTTTCTCATAACTGTTTTTTCTTGTAACATATTTTTTAAGAAAAAATAATAAACGCGAGGTTTTTCTTTATAACCCATTTTCGAACAATAAATGCAAGGTTTTTTTTTACAACCTGCTTTAATACACAGCTTTTACCCTAATTACAGTAAGGATTTCTTTAGCCTTGGCTCATGACTTCATTACTCTGCACTTGACTTTTTCCCAGGCTTGATTTTTCTTCAATCTTCTCTGCCCTCTTTATATATACTTGTGTATATTATGTAGTCCCCCAAGTGTTTGAGTGTTGAAGTATGAAGCCTCGAGCACTTGATAGTTTCCCTCATTCGGTCCTTTTCCTGAAAAGGAAATACATACGGGACTCGGAGGTACGATTATAGATGAAGACTGCTTAACCCGTTTAAATTTCTATCAGAATAATTGTAACCCTGGGCCAGGAATTTTAGTTTATTCCATTTTGCCTTACAGGTCGTGACTCATCATTTAGTACGGGTTAGCGTTTTGCCTATCATCTAAAATCGTTAGTAAAATTTTAACAATTCAAAAAAAAATATAATTTAACATGGTGATACCTGACCGTGGGTTTTTCCTTAGAAGAAATATCTCTTCAAATGAATTGCATTCCAATGCGAAGGAAGCACCTTCCCATCCATTGTTTCCAACTCGTATGCTCCTTTTCCTGCAATATCTCGAACTCTGTAGGGTCCTTCCCAGGTTAGACTTAATTTACCCGCGTTGGCCGCCTTTGTAGATTGAAAACTTTTTTAAGCACGAAGTCCCCAGTTTTGAAGTATCGCAGTCGTGCTTTCCTATTGTAATATCGTTCGATCACCTGCTTTTGTGCTGCCATTCTTATTAATGCGGCTTCTCTCTTGCCTTCCAGTAGATCCAAATTGACCCGCATCTCTTCATCATTAGACTCTTGTGTTGCTTGTGAGAATCTCCTACTCGGTTCTCCTATTTCAACTGGGATTAATGCTTCAGCTCTATAAACTAAAGAGAAAGGAGTTTCACCTGTGCTCGTCTTTGTTGTCGTGCGATATGCCCATAAAACTCCGGGTAACACTTCAGGCCAATTACCCTTTGATTCCTCTAAACGTTTCTTCAAATTGTTGATTATGACTTTGTTCGTTGATTCTGCTTGCCCATTGCCTACTGGGTGATAAGGTGTAGATGTGATTCTCTTAATTTGCCAGCTCTCAAAAAACTCAGTGACTTGAGCTCCGATAAATTGAGGTCCATTGTCGCATACAATCTCCTTTGGTACACCAAATCGGCAAATGATATTACGCCAAATGAAGTCTTTGACCTCCTTTTCTTGTACCTATTTGAATGCTCCTGCCTCTACCCATTTAGTGAAGTAATCAGTAAGTACTAGCAAAAATTTTACCTGTCCTTTTACTTGTGGTAATGGACCCACGATATCCATTCCCCACTTCATGAATGGCCATGGTGATATGACCGGATGTAACAACTCCGCAGGTCTATGCATGTTGTTACCGTACCTTTGACATTTATCACATTTAGCTACAAAACTTTCCGCTTCTTCCTCCATTTTAGGCCAGTAATATCCTGCTCTAATCAAGGTTCTTACTAGTGATCTGCCTCCTGCGTGATTCCCGCAATGCCCCTCATGTATTTTCCTCATTACATACTCCGTTTGAGAAGGTCCGAGGCATCTTGCTAATGGACCACCGAACATCTTACGATAAAGATTCCCTTGTTTTAAACAGTAACGAGCAGCTTTTTTTTGAAGTGCATGCACTTGGTTCTTGTCATTAGGGACGGTACCATACTGTAAAAAAGCAACAATTTTGTTTCTCCAATCCCAAGTTAAATTATTAAAATTTACCTCATTCTTATCTGGATCGAGAACTGAGTGAAATAAATGTATAATTGCAGCATTTGCATCTTTTGCTACATCAGCTGCGGATGCGAGATTAGCTAAGGCATCTGCTTCAACATTTTCATCCCTCGATATTTGTATGACCTTCCAAGTTTGGAATTGCTTTATCAGTTCCCGTACCTTTTCCAAGTACTGTTGCATCCTTGCTTCCCTAGTTGTGTAAGTCCCCAGCATTTGATTAACCACGAGCTGCGAGTCACTTTTGATCACTACTTGATTTATACCAAGTTCTCGTGCCAATTCTAAACCTGCAATCACAGCTTCATGCTTCGCTTCATTGTTAGTTACGGAATGACATTTAATGGCTTGCCTAATAGTTTCACCTGTAGGTGGTACTAAAACAATTCCTAATCCTGCACCTTTTACGTTAGATGAGCCATCAGTAAATAAGGTCCATGTTCCTGGATTAGCCCCATTAAGTACTTGTACTTCTTTTTCTGCTTCTAGTTGCATCCCTTGGCTAAAGTCAGCCACGAAATCAGCTAATATCTGTGATTTTATTTTTGTTCTAGGTAAGTACGTGATTTCATATTCATTTAGCTCTATAGCCCATTTATCTAACCTTCCTGACAATTCATGTTTATGCAATATATTACGTAGGGGGTATGCAGTCACTACAACAATGGGATGACATTGAAAGTATGGTCTTTACTTCCTAGATGCCATGATTAGAGCAAGTGCTAATTTTTCCAATTGTGGATACCGTGTCTCTGCATCTAAAAAAGATTTACTAACATAATAGATAGGAGATTGTTACCCTGCTCTTCTCGAACAAACCGCGCTTACCGCAACTTCTGA
>NW_017672101.1:46807-58673 GCF_001879085.1 Nicotiana attenuata
GAGCCTTTGGAGTTATTTATCCTCCGCTTAGCATCTCGCGCAATACCCGTATTAAAATAATATTTACGGAACTACCTGGATCAACCAAAACTCGTTTCACGTTAGTATCATGTACAAGTAAAGATATTACCAGTGCGTCGTTATGCGGAGTTATGAGTCCCTCAGCGTCGGCGTTGTTGAATATAACATTCTCTTCTTCCAGTACATGTCGAGGCCGCTTCCCGTGGGTAATTGTTACTTTTGAAACCTTCTTATATGATACATCATTGATCTCTTCACCTCCGCTGATAACGTTGACAGTTCTCTTGGGCGAAGGTGGTTTCGGAGGCTCCTGTCTGTTCTTCATGTATGATTGTTTACCTTTCTCACTGAAAAACTCAGTAAGATACCCTTGTTTTAACAAATGATCAACTTCACCTTGTAGAAACCTGCAATCTACTGTTTTATGCCCATGATCGTTATGAAATTCGCACCAATGATCAGGGTTTTGTCTGTTCGGATTTGATCGCATTTCCTTTGGACATCGTACCTTATCTCCCATGCTACTTAAAACAGCCACGAGTTCAGAGGTGCTTACGTTGAATTTGTAACCATCGAACCTTGCCTTTAGACTTCCATCATCGTCTCGTGACCCGCGTGTGTTTCGATCATTCCCGAACCTTGATGAGGAGCCTGATTCCCTGTTCCTAGGTTTGTGATCGTACCTTTGATTATCTTGTCCTGATCGTGAGTCCTTTCCCGCAGGTCCCATGTATGGTTCGTACCTGTTTTTACCGGATCTATTTTCATTTTCCACACGCCTTGAGCTTACCTTTTCTTCTGTTTTATGTCGTAAAATAATGTCTTCTTCAATCCTCAACTTTGTACTGTAGCTGTTGTAGACATCATTCCACGTTGTTGCTGGGAATTCTCGAAGGCTTTCTTTGAGTCGCCTCGTGGCTTCTGAACTCTTCTCATTCAAATTACTAGCAAAGGCTATGGCTACCCTATTGTCAGGTACTCGTGGCAGCGTCATTCATTCCCGTTGAAATCTATCTACGAACTCTCTAAGTAACTCTGAGTCTCCTTGCTTGATTTTGAAGATATCTTCCATTCGCTTTTCAATTTTTTGAGCTCCCAAGTGTGCTTTGATAAATAAATCTGCAAGCTCAGCAAACGAATTTATAGAATTTTCGGGTAAAAGAGAATACCATGTTAAGGCTCTTTTAGTGAGTGTTTCACCGAATTTTTTGACCAAGACTGACTCAATCTCTTGCTTAGTCAAATCATTACCCTTGACAACTGTTGTGAATGCAGTAACGTGATCTCGTGGATCTGATGTACAATCATACTTTGGAATATCAGGCATCTTAAACTTCTTTGGAATTGGGAGGGGAGCAGCACTTGGCTTCCATGGTTGTTGGGAATATTTATCTATATCCACTCCCTTGATCACGGGCGGTACTCCAGGTATTTGCTCTATGCGTTCATTTTGCTCCTTAAGCTATTTCTGCAAGGTTAGTACTAGATTTTGTAAATCAGAGTTAACTGGATTACCTGGGTCTCTCTCTTGTGTTTCATTAGGGGTTCCACCGCTGCCTGAATTAACCAATCCTGAACGAGGATTCTCCAAAGTGTTGTTGTTTGGAGTAGATGTGGGTGGAACAGTAGGTAATTGGCTAACAAAAGCTTGAAGAGCGTTATTGACTTGAGATGCAATGAGTTTTTGCAGAGCCTCATTCATGGTTTCAACATTTTCGAATTGATCCTGTCCATCTGTGTGAGATCCATCAGGAGTGCCTTCACGAGACCGCCGTGGGGAACCTCGTGGAGAACCTTGTGGAGAGCCTCGTGGGGAATCTCCCTGAAGTTGTTGGATTGTCTGAAATTCTGGGTTTTCTTGAGTGTTGTCATTGTTGTTCGACATGATTGATACAATCAAGAAAATTAGGTTGAAATATGCTTGATTATTAGATTCTCGGTAACGGAACCAATTTGTTTAACCAAAAATTAGATTTTAGGTCAAAGCTTGAATTTAGAAGAACTCGGGTTACTGATAATCGGAAAAGTATATAAGAAAGAGATTTTGAATAATATAATCAGAAAGCAAATAGAACAAAGTATATTCCTGTAATATTTTTTCGTGTGCCTACAGTTGTTTGTGACTTACCCTTTTATAGCTGTTTTGGGAATACAGATTTTCCCTTTGTCATAATAAGACAATTATGGGTAATTAATGACCTTAAATGTTACGTTATGCAATCATATACATTCAATACATATTCTCTAACGTTTCTAGTATTTAATACTCATTAAATGCTGTATCTGGGCTCTTTTTGCTGTCAGATTCATTCCTTTGTCTCTTCTCGATCCTTGACCTTTGAATGTCTTGAATAGGTACGAGCGTTGAATTATTTGTATGACTGCTCGTACCTTCTTCATTTAACTTGCTCGTATCTATCATTACTCGTGTCTGTTGTTGCTCGTATCTGTTAACCAACCTTAATTCTTTGACTGCTTGGTCAGTCTACGTGCCATGACACATCACCATATAAATACAATTTTCCCCAATACACTGGCGTCACACTTATCTGCCCATTTACAATATGATTCGCTAGCTGTGTTCAATAATTAGAAATTTAGAATCTTAGTATTCTATTAATAATTCTTAGATCGCTTACAGAAGCAACTTAGGTATTGATAGACATTCCTACATAATTTTGAATAAATATATATTGAGAAAAGCCAATCCCATGGCTTTTTAGAGATAAGACTAACTTTTTGCAAGGACTTCCATTATTAAGCGCGCATTTCCTATTTTATTATATTGTTGAGTTGAACGTCTATTCATTAACAGTGTAAAAATACTTTTGCGCCATTAAGTTATGTAGACATTTATTACAATCAACCCTCAATAAAAATGAGATTAATCAATAACCTAAAAAGTAAAAATATTACTTGCTAAAACATTAAGATACAGTGATAGAGTTAAAAAAAATTAATGTATAAGGTAAACTCGGTTTATATTAAATGATCGAATGATAGTGTGACACGTGGAACCTGAGACAGATGGAAGATGAAGCGAGTGGAAACCAAATCTGAGGACAACAGCTTCAGTTGGCATCGAGAAGATCCCGAAGGGAACACAGTCAACGGAAGCAAATGAATGTTTGTCACCCGATGACATTTAATCAAGAATATTCCTCAGTATTAAATAACACAGCCGTTGCAAATAATTTTGGCACTCATGACCTGCCGTTACATATTCATCAATGACCCCATCATTTTCATTTAAGAGGGCTTGATCCTAGGACTTTGTTCCCTATAAATAGTGACTTCAACAACCATTATAACACACGATAATTCTGACAAATTTATGCTATATACTATTCCAAGCTAAATAATATTTTATTACACCATAATAAGTGAAACTCTAAATATTTTTACACTATCAAATCATTTAAATAGTAGTAAATCATTACACCATAATAAGTGAAACTAGTTATCCATAAATATGACACGCAACCTAGAGGCTAACTTATGTGATTAGCGTAAACGTCGTCATTTGCATTGTCAGCGTATATATGTAATTACCTAAGCTCTAAACTTAATAGACAGGCGTCACACTTATATGCCTATTTACAATATGATTCGCTAGTTGTGTTCTATAATTAGAGATTTTAAAATCTTAGTAATGTCACGACCCAATTCTAGTTTAGATTGTGATGGCGCCAATGAACAATCTAGTGACTTTCCATTTTCTTTATAAGTTTTCTTTCAAGTAAATGACTTTCCTTGAATTAAAGAAAGATTTGATAATAAGAGATTTTAAATAATCAAAATGAAAACAGCTAAATGCAATCACAATCGTAGATATACAACCCAAAAATCACAAGTCTACTAGTGTGTGCGAAGACCCGAAGTCACAAGTGTATAGATATTCTAATAGAATATACAAAAGAATACTAGTCTACTGTCTGAAATGAGATAGACAGATAAATAAAACAAAAGGAAGACTTCGGCTGCTGCAGCATGGCTCGGATCCTGTACAATTAAGTATAGAAGTGTAGTATGAGTACATATACAACATGTACCCGGTAAGTATCCAGTCTAACCTCGAAGAAGTAGTGACGAGGGGTCGACTTTGATGCTTACTAGGGCTAATAATGACATATCAAAATTTTATACTAAGCATGGTTTACATGAATAACATTGAAACTCAATAACAGGAAATAGTAAATACACTTACCACAAATTTTAAGTCCCAAGTTTATCATCGTTTAACAGTCCCAAGTCCCAACCTAAATGTAAGATTCTTAAAATTCGCCCTCGGACCCACGTGCCCGAATTCCGGAAATTTTTTAAGAAAGTTGTTACCCATAACCCCATGAACTCAAATATATGATTTTTACTAAGTTTTATAACCAACTTCGTGGTCAAATCTCATTTTTATCAAAAATCAGGATTTTCATCTAAACCCTTGATTTTCACTAATTTTCACATGTTAATCCACCCATGATCTATGTATTTAACTCATGCTGTGTAGAAATTACTTACCTCAAAGTGCTAGGTGAAAACCCTCTTCCAAAAGCTCCAAAATCACCCAAGAGATGAAGTGAAATGAGATAAATGGGCTAAGTCCCGCATTAAATGAGCTGAGCACATGTCTCTAATGTCGCATTTGCAACACCAGGTTTGCAAATGCGAAGGTCGCAAATGCGACAAATTTCTCGCAAATGTGTACCTTGGGCTTCAACTACTGAGGTCGCAAATACGACGGAGCGGTCACATATGGGAACACTACTGAGGTCGCAAATTCGGCTCAGGCACCGCAAATGCGAACAATGCCCCAGGTCGAGCTTATTCGCAATTGCGGAGCTCTCTTCGCAAATGCGATTTCGTATTTGCGAACTATTTCTCGCATTTGCGAGACCTGAAACTGCTGCCAAGAAACACCAGAAATCTGGTGTGCTTTTCATTCCTTCCGAACATCCGAAACTCACCTGAGCCCTCGGGGCTCCACACCAAATACCCACGCAAGTCTAACAACGTCATACAAACTTGCTCGCGCGATTGGAACACTGAAATGATATCAAAAACCACGAATCGGATGCACAAAACACATGGATTCTCTCATGAACTCAAAAACTTCTAAAAACACTTCTGCGCGTCCGATTCCTATCAAATCAACTCGGAATGACGCCAAATTTTGCGTGCAAGTCTTGAATGACATTACGGACATGTTCAATTTTCGAAATTGGAATCCAAACCCGCTATCAAAAGGTCCACCCTCGTTCAAACTTTCCAAAAACTTCAAATTTCTAACTTTCGCCAACTGACCCTGAAACGACCTACGGACCTCTGAATCCACTTCCAGACGCACTCCCAAGTCCACAATCACCAGGCTCAGAATCCCAAACGGACGTCTAGAATGTAAAAATCTACTTTAACCCAAACTTATGGAATTCACTTAAATGCCAACTTTCACTATTAGGTGCCGAAATGCTCCGGAGTCATCCAAAACCGGATCCAAACATATGACCAAGTCCGAAATCATCATACGAACCTATATGAACCGTCAAATCTCGATTCCGAGGTCGTTTACTCAAAATGTTGACCACGGTCAAACTTAGCCTTTCAAGCTAACCATAAGGAACCAAGTGTTCCAATATCAACCCGAACTCTTCTAAATCCCGAACTAACCATCCCCGCAAGTCATAAAACAATAAAAGCACGTACGGTAAGTCTTATTTAGGGGAACAAGGTTCTAGAAAGCAAAACGAGTGGTCGGGTCGTTACATTCTCCACCTTTTAAACAAACATTCATCCTCGATTGGGTTTAGAATCATACCTGGAGTGTTGAATAAGTGTGGATATCTGCGCTGCACGTCCTACTCGGACTCCCAGGTCGCCTCCTCGACTGTTTGGCCCCTCCACTGGACCTTTACTGCGGAAATTCTCTTGGATATCAACTGGAGATCTTGTCTAGCAACAATGGCAACTGGCTCCTCCTCATAACCCAGGCTCTCATCTAACTGAATCGTGCTGAAGTCCAATACATGAGACAAGTCGGCGTGATACCTCCGGAGCATAGACACGTGGAACACCGGATGAACTCCCGATATGCTGGGAGGTAAAGAAAGCTCATAAGCAACCTCCCCAACTCGTCTCAACACCTCAAATTCGCCTATGAACCTTGGGCTCAACTTGCCTTTCTTCCCGAATCTCATAATAGCCTTCATCGGTGAGACTTTCAAGAGAACCTTCCCGCCTACCATAAATGATAAATCACGCGCCTTCTGATCCGCGTAACTCTTCTGTTTGTACTGTGATGTGCGAAGCCGCTCCTGAATCAACTTTACCTTCTCCAAGGCATCCTTTACCAAGTCAGTACCATATAACTTAGCCTCGCCAGGCTCAAACCACCCGATGGGAGAACGACATCGCTGACCATATAAAGCCTCAAATGGAGCCATCTCGATGCTGGACTGATAACTATTGTTGTAAGCAAACACGACCAGGGGTAAGAATCGATCCCACTGCCCTCCAAAGTCAATCACACATGCCCTGAGCTTATCCTCCAAGATCTGAACTTTCCGCTCCGACTGCCCGTCGGTCTAAGGATGAAATACGGTGCTGAGATCTACACGGGTCCCCAACTCACTCGGTACTTCTCTCCAGAAATGTGATGTGAACTGAGGGCCCCAATCTGATTTGATGGAAACAGGCACACCATGCAACTGGACTATCTCCTGAATATAAATCCGGGCCAACCTCTCTGAAGTATACGTAGTCACGACTAGAATGAAGTATGCCGATTTGGTCAACCTGTCAACAATGACCCAAACTGCATCGAACTTCCGCAAGCTCCGCGGCAACCCAACCACGAAGTCCATGGTAATGCGCTCCCATTTCCACTTCGGTATAGTCATCTGCTGGAGTAGGCCACCTGGCCTCTGGTGCTCATACTTAACCTGCTGGCAATTGAGGCACCTAGCTACATATTCAACTATGTCTTTCTTCATCCGTCTCCACCAATAATGTTTTCGGGTCACGTTACATCTTCGTAGCACCTGAATGAATGGAATGCTGAGAACTATGTGCCTCCTCTAGAATCCTCTCCCTCAAGCCATCGACATTAGGAACACATAGGCGACCCTGGAGTCGCAGAACACCATCCTCGCCAATAGAAACCTCCTTGGCACCACCCTGTAGCACCGCCTCTCTAAGAACTGCCAAGTGCGGATCATCAAACTGTCGAGCCTTGATCTGCTCCAATAGTGAAGACCGGGAAACAACACATGCAAGAACTCGGTTGGGCTCTGAAATATCCAACCTCACAAGTCTGTTAGCCAAGGACCGAATGTCCAAAGGTAGTGGCCTCTCCTCTACTAAAATGAATGCCAAGCTACCCATACTCTCTGCCTTTCTGCTCAAGGCATCCGCGACTACATTCGCCTTGCCCGGATGATAAAGCAAAGTGATGTCATAATTTTTCCAACAACTCAAGCCGTCTGCGCTGCCTCAAATTGATATCTCTTTGCTTGAACAAATGCTGCACGCTGCGATGATACATGACACCCCATAAAGATAATGCCTCCTGATCACACCCAACTATGCCTTATAAAAAGGACTCTGCGGACGTTGCAAATATAACCCGAGTATTACGCCCAGGGTCGAATCCACAGAGAGTTAACCTATCAACCACTATCTTCAAACCCACTAATTCTTCTGAACCAGCTTCCCAAATATTCAAATCTCAGTTGAGTGTTCTTTAACAACTAGCTTGCAAGTAGCTAAATAGCCGTAAACTAAATTAATAAAGTTGTAAACAATTATGAGGAAGAGCTAAGGCAATGATTTCTCCTATTGATGGAATCCCTTCTGTTTATGCTCATACAAATTTACCACCTCCTCTTGTGAGCACGTGATTTTTGCCCTAGAGGAATTATTCCCAAAATTCAAACAAAATGATTTTTCTTTCATTATTTTGCAATTTTTGTGAATTTTGTGTTTAATTTTCTGTTTAATTGTTTGCTATTTTTATTTGTGCATTTTAATTCATATGAAAAAATATAAAAAAATAAAATAAAATAAAATAAAATAAATACGCTTGACATTTGCATTTTGGATCTAATTTCATATTTTAGGATTATTTAGTAGTTACGTTGTTCTAGAGCAAAATATAAAGAAAATAACAAAAATAGTCCGCTTTTGCACTTTTAATTGTTAATTGTTGAAATTGTCACGAAATAGATTTTAAACAATTTTAGGAGTTAATTAGCTTAATTTTGGAAATAAATTAGGTTTCATTTTAATGTTTTGCATTTTTATAAAAATCAGAAAAATAAATACAAAACACAAATAAATAAAATAAAATAAAAAACTAAAAGAGGAGGGATTTAAATTGGGCTAAGTCTTGAATCAACCCACCCAGGCCCAATATTTTCCGCCCAATCCCAGCCCAAAACGCTGCCCACACCCGGTCTAAAATCATTGAAACGACGTAGTATGATCAGGATACTACGTCGTTTTGGCTTCTGTTGATTTAAAATCAATCCTGGCCATCCATTCCCCATGATCCTACGGCCCTCATCAACCCAAACCATTCAATAAAACTGTCCGAAAATTAACTCAAAACCCTAAACATTTCTCTCCCTCCTCGTACAACCACTCCCTGTAACGCCGCCCTTCCCCACCACGCCTCCACCGTTCCCCCGTCGTGCTCCGCCGCCGGAAATCGCCCACAGCGGCGGAGAATCTCCAAACTTCACCAAAATAATACCCCAGCTTCCCCTTTTCACCCTCTTTCCGAATATGTAAATGATCTCCTTCAAATCCCGGCCAAAAGCGTCAAATATTAGATCACAGATTCTCCGGCCAAGACCCAAAGTATGCCAAATAGTCCCAAATTAACACCCTAGGTTCATCTGAGTCCCCTCTACCTAATTCCCCAGACCCCGTCCCTCGAATCAACGCTGAATCCTTTGAATAACGGTTTAAAGTTTTCCGGCCATGACATCAGTTGTCCCAAATTAACCCAAATTCACACCACAGAACCGTCCGAACCTCCTCTACCCAACCCCCATAGCCACTTGTCTCGAATCTGCCCGGAACATCACAAATTCTAAATCCCAAATTCCGGCAGAACCCTAACTCAGAAATCTTGGGGATTTTGGACCGTAATTTCCCTAATCACGTGTTTTCTTTTGAAAACACACGATTAGGGATGTTACGTGTCAAGAATCCCGGAGGATTCAAACAACAATAGCTGGTCAGAGTTCGCCCCATAGTCAGTCGAATGCTCAAAATTAGTAAGTTTTGTTCGATTCTGTTTTTTATTCTGTTCAGTATGCTCTTGTTTAATTTTGTTTGGTTGGTTTAATCCTGTCTTGCTAATTTTAGGTTTTAAGTTTAGTTTTTCGTTTTGAATCCGTCTTGCTAAATGTTTGGTTTCAGTTTATGGTTCATTGTTATAATCCTTAATTCTTTATTAGCCATCTTAGTCGATTCTGTTTAGGCTTTGTTGATTTTAATTTTTGTTCTAATGTCTGATTTGAGTTAGTCTAGTCAGTTTAGTCTAGTTTAATCAGTAGTTATCATTGGTAATGCCTTAATTCAGTGTTCAACATTAATTATCATTAATTAGCATTGTTAGGTTTTAGTTTAGAATGGTTTGGTTTAGCTCAGTAATTCCAAGAGGGTTCAAAGGGTAGTTGAGGCATGGAAAGGGGTAGTTTCATTAAGATTGGTAATTTTAGAACCAAGGTAAGGATAGAATAGGAATTGTAATGGGTATAGAACCTTCTAGGATGAACTTTAGTATAGATTTCAATAAAATAGGTGTAGTTGCTTGCGTAACAAGTCAGAAAATAAAGGGTAAAAATAGAATTAAAATAGGGACTAATGGGTAAAGGGAAAATCTGAAGTTGGACCCTAAGTTCATCTATAAATAGGCATTCATTTGCCTTGATTCAGAAGTTTTGGAACCCCAAAAAATTCCCCCCCAAAAATCATTCTTCAAGTTTCAGATCTGAGAATTCAAATCTGAGATCAAAATCTTCTTTCAGTTCTTAGTTAAAACAAAATAACAAAAATGCAACAAAAAAAAAAGCACTGTTACATTGATCTTTGGTTAATTTTGATCAACTCTCTGCTCTTCTGATTGCTGAGGTTCCTTTGAGGTTTACTGATTGGTTTTTCGAGTGGTTCTGGGTATATTCAAATCGATTTTGAGTTTATGTGGGTGTGTTCAAGCTGGTTTTCAAAATTGTTCTAGAATCTGCTATTTTTTTTTAAATCATTTCTGGACTGCTGGTGTATTTTCTGAGCTGTGCCAAGCATCAGTGTGCTGCTGCCTATTATTCTGTTGCTGATCTCCTATCTTCTGTTGTGATTCAATTCTCAGGTACACATTTTGAAACTGCTTCAATATAGCTTACGAGTTTGTGGAGATGAGTGAAATGCAGCATAGTTCCTGATAATTTTGTGTTATATCTCATATAATCTCATGAATTTCAGTAAATCATGGTTTGTAATTAAGACTGGACTGTTAAACTCGGACTGTTCGACTCAGAATGATTCCTGCTACTTGAATTCGTATACGAATTTTATAATTGTTAAGTTAGCTCAGTTGATTAGTGACTTTAAATTTGGTTCACCATGCTGTTAGCATGGCATAGGATAACGCGATGTAGTTTCATCTTTGTTGTTAATGTTTAAAAGTGACTCATGTTTCAGTGTTAGCTTCAACACGTTTAATCCAGGGACACCTGAATATTGGTAGCATAGCATTAATCCAAATGAAGCTCATCACAGTTGTTTGTTTTAACTGAACTGGCAATTAGACTACTACTACTATCGAATCCCAGAAAACGTGAGTAATTGCATAATTTGGTAATCACATTGGGAAGGCTGGGACGTTTGGATTTACATTCAGGCTGTCCCTGCCTGGGTTCGATCCTGAAGCTATGTTCCTCAGTTATACCTGGATGTATTTAATCATATCTGGGCCAACTGTCTAACATTAGGCCCAAAGTGTTGGGCCCTTAGCATTTTGGACAGAATTCTTTATTTCTGAGTTATCAATTGGCAAAGTTTAGTAGCCGTTTAAATTGATGCAACTCCAGTTGGGCCTGGGCGTTTGTTTTTGGGCCCAAAGGCATATCTAGACCAATGGCAAGTTAATTGGGACTTTTGCCCCTTATTAGAGACTAAATTGAACGGAGACTTGTAGATTGTTCTAGGATTGACCTTTAACTAAAACGCGACGAGCCTCACCGAATAAAACTACAAATCGCGCGGCCCTCAATAAATGCTATAAAAGAAAATACTTAGAATTCGGGTGAACCGTTTAGCGAATTTCACGGTTTTCCCCAAAGATAATAAAAGCGTAGTTGCTTTAGGCGCGTATTTTAATAATATTACCTTCCTGAGTGCGGGTGCACATTTATGTGACCCAAATCTAAATCTCAACGAAGGCAAAATGCGTCAAAAGCCACGGGTGCACTGGTGTGACGTGGTTCGAGATACATTTTCACTACGTTGCAATTCTTATTAAAAAGACATAAAATAAAAGCGGTTAAAATAAAAGGCACATAGGTTAGAATATGTTTTAAAATCAGATAAAAGCAAATACAACAGTTGAGCGACCGTGCTAGAACCACGGAATCCGGGAATGCCTAACACCTTCTCCCGGGTTAACAGAATTCCTTACTCGGAGTTCTGGTTCGCGGACTGTTAACAGAGTCATAATTTCCTCGGATCGGGATTCAACCGGTGACTTAGGAAACCATTAATCTCCCCAGTGGCGACTCTGAATATTAATAATAAATCCCGTTCCGACTGTCCTTTAATTGGAAAAACTCCTTACACCTCACGGGTGTAA
>NW_017672101.1:59306-64151 GCF_001879085.1 Nicotiana attenuata
AGAAAATAGCAGTGTAGAGAGTTAATATCCTATATTAGAAAAACCAATGTCCAAGTGGTGCCGAAATGCTAGCCAAAAGTTTTTTGAGAAAATTAAAAACAAAACAGTAAGAAAAGTTCTTTTTAAGTTTGACCAATGGAAGAGAAAAACTAAAAGAGTTTTATTTTCAAATTAGTTTATTTATTTGCCGCTGAAAAAGGCAATATTAAAAAAAAAAGAATCCTGCTTTCAGAAATAGTGAATTTGCCAATAAAAAAAAACAAAAAAAAAAGGTCTTGTTTTCAAAAATAGTTAGATTTATCTGCCCGAACTACGCAGGTTTGATTCTCACCGAATGTGAGATACGTAGGCAACCCTCATCGGGTCCAACCACCCCTTTTCAAAAATAGCCAAACAACGTCAATTTTTATTTTGTCATAAATAAATCAGAAAGCGCCGTTTTATCAAAAATAGCAGAATGTCCCCAAACGGGCGCCGGAAGGCTGTTTGTGCAAAAATGGCCATCTTGAGTCAGTTCCCAACGATCTACGGGTACAGCCTTAAAATCTTCTCCCTGAAGTGCTGAAAGGCCGTAACTGCAAAACCGGCCGTTTGTTAAATTGGAAATTTGAACAAAAATAGTGTTATTTGTTTTTCTTTTTAGGTCAAATAAGTTATTAAATCACCTTAATAAATGTGCAGGATGAGCACGACTCAAAATGAACCCTTTTCAATCATGCATAAAATCCCTTTGGAGTTACGTTTATGGTGGAATGATTTGGGCAAAGAAGGGCAAGATGCGGTCAAGAAACATTTGAAAGGGCTTACCGGTTTGCTTGATATTGCGCCTCGGGGAGATATTATTAGAGCACTGGTTACATGTTGGGACCCAGCACATAATGTGTTCCATTTTTCGGATTTTGAGCTTACCCCGACATTGGAGGAAATAGCTGGCTACATTGGAAAGGATGAGGTTCCGTTGAGGCACAAGTACTTGGTTGCTCCCAGAGTCGTAGCTGTACACAAGTTTTTAGATTCCTTGAAAATAGTCAGGGCCGTCCATAACCCAGACTTGGCAAATGGCTTTTGTACTCTAAGCTTCATATATCATCGCTATGGTCATATCGGGGGGTTCAACAACCCAGAAAGTAAGATATGTAGCAAAGGAAACCGCCAGAAGTGGGAGGAGCATCGATGTTTCGCTTTTATGGTGGCTTTCTTGGGGCTGTTAATATTTCCAAGGACGGATGGGAACATTGACATAAAAATAGCTGGGATTGTCAGTACGTTAATCACTCAAGCTAAAAGTACACTTGCACCTATGATATTGGCAGACATCTTCCGTGCTCTTACAGCTTGTAAAGCCGGGGAAACTTTCTTCGAGGGGTGCAACTTATTGTTACAAATGTGGATGATTGAGCATCTGTATCATCGCCCTCAGTTTTTGAGCTATGGGTCTCCAGAAAAGACATGCATAGAAGAATTTAACACAAGAACTAAAGGGGTCAACTTGCCAGAAGGGGTCACGGGTTGGACAACATATTTTCGGTCCCTCACTGCTAGCCAAATAGAGTGGACACTGGGATGGTTACCTGTTGATGAAGTCGTATATATGCCGGCAGCCCGACCACATTTTCTTCTGATGGGGCTTAGAAGCATTCAGCCTTACGCACCGTATCGAGTGTTGAGGCAACTGGGAAGATGCCAGATAGTACCCAGGGATGATGATCTTAGTTTGCAAGTGGTCGAGATTGGCCCTGATGGCCAGTTTCCTGAAGCAGTGGTCCGTCAAGTCTGGAGCGAATGTCAATATTTGACGGCAAATACTTGTGTCCGGAATCGAGCCAAAGGAGAGGTGTCACCTGATTATCAGGCTTGGTATAGACGGGATGTTGCATTCGGAAGACCGGCCAAAAGACCTCACATCCAGGAATTTGTTGATTCATCACAAGAACAGTGGGCTTGGTTAGCTAAAGAAAACGAGTACAGGGCCCGCATAAGAGCATTGGAAAAACAGGTCCAAGACCTCCGATTTGAAAATAGCTTGCAAGCCGCGGCTGACGAAGGGGAGAGAAAACAACTGGCCAAGGAGAATGAAGTTTTACGAGCCCAAATACAAAAGATGAAGCTAGAGGCGGACAACCCCGTCAGAAGTGCCAAAGATACAAAGCTTATAGCAAATCTAAGGCAAAAGGTGAATGATTACAGTTTCGACGTTGACAAAGCAGAAAAGGAATTGGTTGGGGTCCGGAGGCAATTGGCTAAAAATGCAGAAGAACGGGCTTGCATGGTTAAGCAGTTAAAAGAAGAATATGACAATAAGGTCGCAAGATTAAAGGAAAAGGCCACTGCCGCAGAAAACCGAATGATTAAACAGGCAAGGGACTTCGAAGTCGAGAGAGAACACTGTTATAAGGCATTGGCGCAGCTAGAAATGGATTTACAACAACTTCGAGAACAAAGCCAGGCGTTTAAGCAGACTTTGGAGGCTAGGGCCCAGCAGATAGGGCGGTTGCTTCAAGAGAAAGGAAGAATCAGAGAGAGAATCTTAACCGTTGCTCATTCTATCGCCCGGAAATGCCAGATGTGCGAGAGCATGACCCGTACCACCTTCTTTACATCAGTCATGATATTTGTGAAGCAGATAATGAATGACTTAGACAGACTCCAAGGGGAACTTGCATATAGGCCCGCGGCGAGACCGAACGATGTCCCGCAGGCGCCAGGAGCTTTAATGTATTCATAGTTGTCTGTGAGTCTGTTAGAGTTTACCTTTTGAGTCTGTATTTCATGGAGTTAGGTCACTTGGACTTGTATTTCTTTTGTCGGAATCTGTATTTCCCTTTTGATAAAAGACAGTCAGTTGATTGAGTCTGTATTTTGTTTGAACTAGGATAGGGATGTGGAGTCTGTAGTTCTTTTTGCATCAGAGTGTGTCTTGAGTCTTTGTAATAGACGTAGTTGCTATCAATAAACTTGAAAATTCCCAAAAATATTCTGCTCTTACTTTACATTTATTCTTCGCGAACTACGCCTGGTCTGATTCACGAGGGATCGTGATACGTAGGCAATCTCCATAGGATTCGACCATTTCTAAATAAATCAAAGGAAAACTAAAAAGGAATGATGCAAATAAACAAAAACCAAATCCAAAAGAGGGAGAGAAAAGTGAAGAAGGAAAGATGAGAGTGGGAACTCATTGGCAAGAGAAAGAAATAAAAGCCGGGATGACGCATGTGGTTGAACAGCGACATAATAGAAACATTTGACTGCTTAGATGCATCCATCCATCAATGTGCGGTTGCCTATTTGTTAATGCCCTAACCTCTAACAAGTTGTTGTTGATGAGTCCAGGCAGGTGATAAGCTGACTGGCATTCTAGCAACTCACCCTTACAACACCCGTTCCAAAGACAAGTCGAAAATGGCCAACCAAGATCTAGAAGCAAGCATCGTTGACCCATCCAGAGAGGAGGAGGCAATGGATGTAAATACAATGAGAAAAGAGATGTATAAGTTAAAACAGCAGATGGCCGCAATGTACCAGGCTTGGTCGAAGGGACATCCCCCACCCGTCTATCCTGCTAATCCCAATTATATCCCACCACCCACTCAACCCCAAGATTCTCCCGCAACGAACTCATATCCCGCTCTCCCTGCTCACCAGCAATATTACGGAACCACTTCTCAGGCACCGCCACTACCACCCTCCAAGCCAATTCCAGGTCCCCCACCACCAATCGCCCCAGTATTCGTGGCTCCTCCACCCACCGCATTACACAGATCCTCAAGTGAACCTCTGTTCCAAACCCAGGAAAACCACTACTACCCACCCGAACCCACCTTCAAACCCCCAGAACCATACTCTTACACTCCCCATTTTAATATCTCAGCTGAAGAAGTGAAACCTCCCATAAACCCGGAATAAGAGGAGATGATACGAAAGGTCAAAAGTTTAGAGCAGTCCTTCAGAAATATGCAAGGTCTCGGGGGTCAAGTAAGTGTGGCCTACAAGGATTTGTGCTTATTTCCTGACGTCCAATTGCCAGTGGGATTCAAACTACCCAAGTTCGACTTATACGACGGCCATGGTGATCCGGTAGCTCACCTGAGGGGTTTCTGCAGCAAGATGAGGGGGGCTGGAGGAAAGGATTAGCTATTAATGGCCTACTTTAGTCAAAGCATAAGTGGAGCGGCGTTGGAATGGTACACAAGACAAGATCATGCTCGGTGGTACACCTGGGATGACTTAGCTCAAGCTTTTGCATGTCATTTTCAGTACAATCTCGAAATTGTCCCGGACCGTCTGTCATTGACCAAAATCGAGAAGAAGCCCGGAGAAAGCTTTAGAGAATACGGCTTCCGCTGGAGAGAGCAAGCAGCAAGGGTTGATCCCCCGATGAAAGAGAATGAGATGGTGGATTATTTCCTTCAGGCTTTAGAGCCGACTTACTATGGCTATCT
Source organism: Nicotiana attenuata (assembly GCF_001879085.1). Taxonomy (NCBI): domain Eukaryota; kingdom Viridiplantae; phylum Streptophyta; class Magnoliopsida; order Solanales; family Solanaceae; genus Nicotiana; species Nicotiana attenuata. The sequence continues at coordinate 63,749 of NW_017672101.1, forward strand.
AGTGTCCGCTGTGGGGAAAACTTTCAACGAAGTTGTAAAGATGGGCAGCATGGTAGAAGAGGGTCTCAAGTCCAACAAAATTATGAGCTACTCAGCACTCAAAGCAACCACGCAGGCCATTCAAAGCGGCACCGGAGGAGTATTGGGCAAGAAGAAGAAAGAAGAAGTGGCAGTAGTGGAATCAAGGGTTTGGTCCAGGGATCCGTCACCATATTATCACCAACCTCGCCCTCACCCCCAAGCTTACCCGCATACCTCATATGGCTCACCACAGCATTACTACCCACCTCCTACTCCCCATTTCTCTGTCCATCATGCCCAGACATACTCACAACCTCCTACTCGTGCCCAATGGCGCGCACCCACTCCCCAAAACACCTACCCACCCCCAAGAACCAACAGA